>NC_053161.1:2112500-2305000 GCF_016835505.1 Polypterus senegalus
AACCTAGTCCTTTTTATTACTTTTCTACTTATCAGTTTTATACGTCTTTAATTGCTCAGCTGTTATTGTTGGCATCTCACTATTTATTTTATTCTTTACTCATACCTTTGTTTAGAGTACTCATGGATTACTTTTTTCTTTTAACTCAATGCTTAGATTTTTCTTTTTTTCCCCTAATTTTCACTTGCTTTTATCTTATTTCCATGAAAACAAAATTGATCTTTTCAATAAAAAAAAATACATGTTTTGATATCCTTAGAACATGTATTGATCATTTTTGGAAAGATATGCATAAATATTTTGTGGACACTGTAGTTGAAGAACAAATGGAACAATTCTTTTGAAATTTTGTGCACAACTTGTGGACAAGCACTCGGTATTCTTAAGTGCCTATTATATTCCTGGTGAATTCCAATTATTTAGCTTTGAGATTTTCAATTTAACTAAAAATGTTTAAAGCTGATGCAAACAACAGCCAAACATCTGCTTGAAAGTTCACAAATTTGGCAGATGCATTAATGACTTTGAAAGGGAGAAGTTTGAGTTTATTCTAAATCTCACGTTTTTATTTTTTAAAAAAGCACAACAGTCACACCACTGACAAAGAAAAAACATTACATTTTACTCCTTTGTTAAATAAATTATTCGTCTGATTGGGGCAGGTAAACAGTTTTTTGGTTTTCGTAAAAAAAAAAAAAAAAGTTTTCCTTCTAATTTTTCAACTCAACACCTTGAGTTTATGAGTTGGAGATGCTAACTCAAACACCATCCCAACTTTGATGACAGAAAGTGTCGGCTTCTACTCCTTCTCTTTAAACGTTTTACCATCGAAAAATATATGCATAGCCAGAGGTGATCTGATTTACCAATTAACTGTTTAAATTTTACGAGCATTAAAAATATGATTGTTTTTAAAAAGAATTGTGTTTAAAGTGGACTGAAGCATGAAAATTCAGAGGCATAACATCTTGCAAATAATTTGGGAAATTCACACTACATACTATAATCATGTTGCAAATATTTTTTTCACCACTTGCACACCACACTTACTGCTTTTTCATTTTCCTTTTCTACTGTTTGTTCAAGTCCATTTCATTGTACTCACCAGTTACATGACCATGGTTAAACACGGGTTGCTTTTTTGTCTTTGCTGGTTATTTTCTCCTTTTCCATTGTTATGTAACTGCTCTCCTTGCTATTAACGAGATGCTAACAACTCTATTCTGGACTCTTTCACAAAGTGTCAGACTTGACTCCTTATTACATGTCTCTGTGTAATGAAACATGCTCGGCAGTCAAACAGTTATATCAGCTGCTCATGGTACTGTGGTTTTGTTATTGGCTTCCATTGACAACTGATCCTAGATTTGCTCTTAATAAACAAGTTAATTATTTGATATCAGTTTCATTTGCTGTTACTGGTGCATGACAACAATCCAGTTCACTATATGACTCTGCTATATTTTTAAGACAAATTCACAATTTGGTTATCAAGTAATTTTCACCAGTTGTAAGATCCAACCCTCTACTGGACGCTGTACTCTCTTCTGGTTAGTGTTTTCTGTCCAGTATGCCTATAGCTCCCTTTGATTTTAATGACAATCCTTTCTCTCTTACAGAATCCTGCTGACAGTGGTGGTAATCTTCCGGATCCTCATTGTGGCCATTGTAGGAGAGACGGTGTATGAAGACGAGCAGACCATGTTCATGTGCAACACCTTGCAGCCTGGTTGTAATCAGGCCTGCTATGACAAAGCCTTCCCCATCTCCCACATCCGCTACTGGGTCTTCCAGATCATCCTGGTGTGTACCCCCAGCCTGTGCTTCATCACCTACTCAGTCCATCAGTCCGCTAAGCAGCGTGATCGCAGATATTCCTTCCTCTACCCTCTTCTCGAAAAGGACTTCAGTAGGCCAGAAAGCAGCAAAAAGCTAAAGAATGTAAATGGCATCCTGGTGCAAAACCCAGATGGGACAGCCAAGGAGGAACCTGATTGTTTGGAGGTAAAAGAGATTCCCAACACCCCCATGAGGACCAGCAAGAGTACCAAGTTCCATCGTCAGGAGGGTATTTCCAGGTTCTATATCATCCAGGTGGTTTTCAGAAATGCTCTAGAGATTGGCTTTCTGGCTGGCCAGTACTTTCTTTATGGATTCAATGTACCCGCAATCTTTGAGTGTGAACGTTACCCTTGCATGAAGGAAGTAGAGTGCTATGTGTCACGGCCCACCGAGAAGACAGTGTTTCTGGTCTTCATGTTTGCCGTCAGTGGTATATGTGTGGTCCTCAATTTGGCAGAGCTCAACCACCTGGGCTGGAGGAAGATCAAAACTGCTATCCGAGGGGTCCAGGCACGGAGGAAATCTATCTGTGAGGTGCGGAAGAAAGATGTCTCTCACTTAACGCAGGTCCCCAACTTGGGCAGAACTCAGTCCAGTGAGTCAGCATACGTTTGACGCCAAATTTTTCATTTCCCGGTCCCAAAGAAGATGGAAAAATCCAAAAACGAGGAAACAAGTTTCTTGTTCCCGGCTGAAGGAATTCCTCCATGTGGAACCGATGAAAGCAGGAGGTGGAGTGGGCTGACATACGTGCCCATTTAAATTGATCTGTAGCTGAGAGGGAAGGATGGGGGGGTCAAGGAAGAGGGCGCACTTCCACTGACACCTAATATCCCCAGTTTCAAACCCTTCCTCTGACCCCTCTTGAATTGCACCTATTCGCTGTATGGGGTTCCCCCCCACCCCATGAGTTACTGCAAAACAGGCTGTGTGTTTCTTTTTTTTCTTTTTTAAACCTTAACAAAATGCCTAAGTTGTTTTGTTTTATAGTTGATTTTGTATTTTTTAACTTCTGGACTATTTGCAATTTTTAAAAAGAAAAGGAAGCTCACCAGAGTATTTGTATATTATCAAAGTATGAGCGGGCTTCCTTTTTTTCTGACTTTTCACATGAGGGCGCTACCCTAGACTTTCCTCCCTGGTGCCGGCGTCTCAGGTTTACCACTTTTATTTCAAAGCCATATAATTAAAGAGCCAGAAATGCACTATTTATCTCTTCCAAGCACCTGACAGAATGGGTTGGTAATGCTGGCACAATGAGGGACGACGCTGCAAATCTGAGTGCCGTTCTCCAACCCATTCCTCTCAAGCCCCTTTCCAGGTGCTGCCCCACCTCTGTCTTAATTTCAGCACGTAGGCTTTCCCTGCTTCTTTCCCAGGTGCTACTTCCACCAACCCTGCCCTTTACGTGCCCACCACCAATTCCCTAAACTGCCCTGCACCAGCAATAACTACACCAGCCTCCAATTGCAATAGACCAAGAAAAGAGCACAAACCCTTGCAAAAAGGAAGAAGAATGACACAGAGAGCTAGGGAGAAAGGGATGGGACTTTGTAATTAATCTGGGAGGATGGATCTAGTCATCTTATGGACGCGCCCTCAGTGACCTTGGCTGGGGAGGTCACACCAACCTTTCTTATAGATGCCTTTGAAAAGCCTCAGTAATGCTAACTCTGGCAGGTCTTTGACATGTTTGTAACCTCCGGCCAGACAGAATCTCTGCAACGATAGGTGTGGGATTATCAGATGAAAAAATCAGAGTGGCAGCTTCCCAGCCAGTGGAGGAGTATGTCCTGAGGTTCAAGCTTGTCAGAGAAGCCTGCTGAGTTTGAGCTGCGAGTTTCAGGGTGGGTTCAGCTACCCCTCTCTCCTTGACTCTCTAAAGAACCCTTTTCTGTTTGCTCTGGGTTAGGTGAATGCTGCACGTTGGAGGCTGATACCTCGTTACTGAAGCCATGAGTTCACCAGCCTAACCAACCCTCTGAGCGCAGATTTCCGAAGCAGATTGACAAACACAAGTACTGTACTGTAGCAAAAGGTGCTTGGGACTTAATGTTCATCCATTGAGGGGACTAGTGTGAGAAGCCTGTGTGGCCATCCAGGGCATCTGCAGCAGGAATTAAGGCTGCCACTATCTGCAAAATGAGCGGATTGCAAAGAGAAAGCTTCCAGCATCTGGAGCTTGCAGGCAGCCAGATGTGGCCAGCAGAGCTGCGGCTATGCCAGCTTTGTGGCGGGAGCCTTCATGAAGTTTTCTGCATGTCACTAACCATTAATTGTGTGATTCTGCTAATGTATGAAAGCCATTTCTGCATGTGTGTTTGGGGTGTTTAGGGGGTGGGAGGGTGGTGGGTTGCTTTTTTGAGAAGGATAAGGGGGCAGTGGGTTTTATTATATTCCAGATGTGCAAAGGCCTTCCTACTCAGTCAGGTGAACCCACTGCACTGGCTCATTCAGGGATGTCTCAAGCTGCTGGAAGTGAGACAGGCTGGAAATGCCCCCTTATGGGAGGTTGTGCCTGGAAACAGGGTGCTGTAGGGCTGGCAATGGCCTCCTCAGGCTGCTGGAAAGTCAAAGCAGAAATTTCACTATCAGGCTCCAGGTCCTGTGGATTTCATACCAGAATTTCCATTCTTATGCGGTATGTAGAAGCAGTTCAGCAGCACCCGCTCAGGCTCCTCACCCTCTCTAACTGCTGTCTACAGGATGAAGCAGGTGTGATAAGAGTGTAATGGCACCTGGTGGCATCATCCTCTGACCAGCATGTTGCTGGCAATTTTGATTTGTCCAACAAGGGGTGCTTTCTGCCAGGGTCTCTGGCAACATGTATGCAACACTGCTGGACCCACACTGGCACTGCCAGTCAAAAATGCAAAGCTCAGCCACGGATCTTTAAAAAAGGTGCTATGCATACAGAGATGAAGCCATTTTCCTGAATATGAAATTGTGCCCCAGTGAGTGGCCAGCACTGCTGCGCCAGCCATTTTCCATAGAGACCAACTAACTCATGTCTTTACTTGTAGCAGATCCCGAAGATTCTGGAGAGTTTTTGTACAGGGATATCAAAGAATATGCATTTCAAGGGCATCACAGGAAACTGGCACACATAAAGCAGTGGGGCCATCAGGTAAAACAACAACCAAATAAGGGCACGCACATGCATGAAGAAGCATGAATAAGCAAGAAAAAGGAGTATACACACACAAATATTGATCATCCAAATTTGAAAAAAAGTATATCATTTTTGTACTTTTTGAAGAAAACCAGTTTTATTTGAATAATGGAGGCAACCACAAGTTTGATGCCAGTTTTTACAGGGTGGCACAGTGGTTAAGAGGTAGCTCCTGGGACTTGGGTTCAATATCCAGGGTGTTCCTGGTCTATATAGTGTTTGATTTCCCTGCATTGTTCAAACTATTTTTTGCTTTAATTTATATTTTTAAGTAAAATGCAGCTTGGAGATACAGTGGTTAGTGCTGCTGTTTCATGGATCCAGGTCCCCTGGTTCAGATCCTGTACCAAGTTTTATTGTCCATGTGGAGGCTGCATATTCTCACTGTGTTTGCATGGGATTTCCTTCTACATTCCCAATGTAATGCAGAATAGACTAACTGGCAATTTCAAATTTTCCAAGTGTATATGTGTGTATGACCAGTCCTATTGACTGAAAAGTGCCCTGTTAAGGACCTTTTTCCTTCCTTCTGACCAGTGCTACTAGGATAAGCTACTACTAGGTCTACTAGGATAAGACCCCTGAATTAGATTAAGTGGGTCTGCTATTCTTGGGTAGGGATGCTGCCTTACAGCTCCTGTAGCTTGGGTTCAATATCCAAGTCCCAGTTTCTATTATCTCTTTGCAGTTTTTCTCTCCAACCAACCCCACATACAACCCACAGCCTTTCTCTACAACATGACTTTGATGTTATAGATCAGTTTTTGGAGTCACATTCATGTGGGTGACAGGTTGGTGCAGTGGTTATCCCTATTGCTGGACTTTCACAATTCACTTGCTATCTCTGGGGAGCTTTGCCTTTAATCCATTTGCACACATAATTTATTTATTTTTTTGACCACTTGATAAGATCCTGCATCAGAATTGCAGGACTTGGGATCAAAACCCAGGCTTAACATTCTGCAGGAAATGTATTCTTTTCTCTATTTCATTATATGAACTTTTTTAACTGGCGATTATTGCAGTTACCTCAGTAGTCCAGGAACTTGAATTCAATACCTTGAATATTGAACTTATTGTCATCTGTTTTTTAAGTCACAATTTGAAAGATTAACACAATACTTAAATCTGCTGGGACCTGTGTACAATAATTGGGTTTCTCATTGCAGTTTGCCCTTTTCTTCCTTTATCCATGCAACTTTAAATTTTGTATTTTGTATGTGAAATTTTTATGGGAATGCATACTGGATAATCCATTACCTCACAGCCAACGGAACTTGGATGTGACACCTGAGCTAATTACTTACTGTTTAGTTTATTTTCTTTTCAACATTTTTCTAGTCTTACTTTTATAGGATGTCATATTTGCAGAGTGGTTTTAATAATATCACAGGCCTGTGAGGACTTGGGATCTATACCTGGGCTAATCACTTTCTGAGTAGTTTGTGTATTTTAATGTAATATTTTTTTAGTCTCATTTTTATAAGATGCCAAACTGGCAGAGTAGGCTTTAGTGCAGGTACAGGGCTATTAGGACTAGATTTGATGACTTAGAGACTCATATCTTAAAGACTTACATGTTAGTTTACCTATATTAGTTGCATATGAATGGTGGCCGATGGCTCTGGAACTGATATTCCCAACCCTTGAGTCTCTCTCCTCTTAAGTTGATTGGCTTATTATATGTGGGCCCTGTGATGGACTGCCTTCCCATTTAAGATAGCACCTGGTTCTGCCAAAATAGGCTAAAGTTCCCTGCCACCCTGTAGTAAATAAATAGCAAAGAACTTGGAAGGATGGCCATTTAAAAAGACTTTTATTTAAAACTGTCTCCCATGTTGACAGTAGTGGTTTTAAAAGGAAGCATAAATAGCTGATGCAGATGCACATGCACGCAATTGCACACACCAAAAAAAAACAAAAGGCAAGGACATGCACGCACACGCATGACAGCATGGCTGCTTACATGGAAACACTGGCCCACTTGCTGCAGTTATCCCGTTTCCTGTGATCTGGCCTACTGCTTTTCTTGTATTTGGCTCCTGTTCTTACTTTGAAGAGTTATGTGGTTTTATGCACATTTTTTACAAGTATTAACCTTATTTTAAGGTTTTTTATGTAAATAATGGATGTACATATATAATGTATGTATATAAATATATATATGTATAATATATATATATTTATATATGTATATATAAATATGCCTTGAATGATGCCACAGTGTCAAGTTTCTTCTTGCTGTGTCTCCATCTCTGTGGGATGTCTTCACAGGTGAATTAGCTGGATATTATATGGCAATGTACATTTGTCTTATACTTTTGTTTTAATTCTGTAAATGATCCATGACAGACTCCAATGGAAAAAAAAAGAAGATTTGCCAAATGGGAGGTTGGCAAAGAAACCAGGAACAAGGCTATCCATCTTAGTGCAGAAAGAAAGACTGGGAACCCTGAGGGCCTTGCACCCCCTCCTTCTTGGGGTTGGTAGCGCCAATAAACCTCCTAACCACCTCCCCCCACATGCCTTCTGCCTGGTGCACTAAGCTGCTCTTTAATATCACTAAGCACTGATGGGGATTTAACCATGTGACAGATGGCCAGAGAGGTTTGCGCTTTGGTTCTAGGACTAGGAAACACCAATTACTGTAATTTCTTTTCATGCTGAGAAACTGGGGTATACAAGACTAGTCAGCATGGCAGGTGATTTTGAAGGTCCTGGGAGAGCAGGGTTCAGACATTGCTTAGCCACCACTGAAATTCCTGAGGAAGAGCTACTTTAAAATTTGAAACTAGACCAGAACCTGAACTAACACAGGAGTTAGAATTAACCATACCTCAGCAGTATTGGAGCTCAAGCCATAGCTAAAATCAAACACTGCCAGCTTACTAAAGGAAATAGTTTTGGAGGCAGAGGATGATGACCAGGCCATGACCTATGGTAAACTGTAAGAGCTCATTTGCCACCACATATTGATGTACCATTAAAAATAGTACAAAAACAGAGGTTCAGCACTTAGCTAATGGCTTTAAGCAATAGCTTCTCATGAGGCTCATGAGGACCGAAGTGGTGCCAGAAACCACTCTTGGAGAACATGCCTTCTAGATTTATTGCACATTCCAAAAAAAAACATCAATTATTCATGATAGAGTGATAAAAATTACAATCTGATCCAAAGATAGCATCTTATAGGCAATCCTTATTTTAAACACCATTCCAATAAATTTTACAAGTATGCTATAGCTATACCACAAATGTTTCCATATATTTCAATCACATTCAGTCATATTGTGAGTCAGGGGTGGTAACTGAACTGCCATGTTTGTGGTTTACATTCCAACATCAAGCCAATAAGCCATATTACCTGCATTGTTGTTAACATATTGCTTCTGTACAACTAGGGCATAGGCACAATAAATTACATGATCATAATCAGCAAATGAGTCAGAATTGGAGACTGTCCTGTCATCCGTGAGATTTGCAGTGCGACATCTACCACATTACCAATATACTGTACCTACTCTTTACAATTAGTCTTACAATAGAAGCACATGCAAATTAAATGTCTTGGTCAGAGTCAGCCAATATTTCAGAGGCATGAATTTAACTGGCATTCAGTTGCTAGCCTAGTAAGTGATGTTTTTTCTTTGCAACAGAAGAACATTCAGGGACATCATAGTTGGCATTTGTCCAGACAATAATCTACCAAAGCCATATTATCAGCACTATTATGTAGAATGTGTCTGTTCTTTGTAAATGAAGCGCATGCTGGTTAAGTAAATGGCACATTTAATGAGTTAGGGGTAGGAACTGTCGGTAACAGTCCATATACTAATTCACTAAGCCATACTGTCTGCAAAGATGTTTTACATGACTGTTTATTACAATTGAAGTGAATGCAGGTTAGGTGACTTGGTTAAATCAAATTCTTTTTTGTCCCATACAATTATACACACAGTGCAAACTGTAGTTGAATGCTTAGATAGAAATTGTTATAAGTAATATAAATGTTACAATAAACCACAATCCCCGCAAAACACACATAAGAACTTCTAGCTTGGATAATAGGAGAATTGCTGCTGACAATAGCATACTTGTAGGTGGCATAAAATATAGTCAGATCTTTTCAATTGTACCACAGGTTTATATTTAAAGGCATTAACATCTGAAAAGAGGAGGTCCAGCTTGCTGTGTGCAAAAACAAATATGCTGTGTGGTACGGGACCCGGACACAGACAGACGGACAACGGTTTATCACCCAGCACACCCATTTATTCACCCAACTATATACAATATTTACAAACAGTTCAGTGCACATCCCAGTGCCTCCAGCACCAAATCCCCCAAAGTCCAGGCCTCTCACAGTCTTTCTTACCCTTCTTCTGGCCGCCTCCAGTCCTCTCTCCAGCTCCGTCCTCTTCCACCCGACTTCCGCTCTCGAATGCAGGGAGGCGGCCCCTTTTATACCACCCCGGATGGACTCCAGCTGTTTCCCGGCACTCCTCCTTGGACACGCCCCCGTGTGGCGGAAGTGCTGGGCTCCAGGGTTCTTCAGGCACCAGGGCGCCGCCTGGCGGTGGTCTTGGGCCCCTACAGGGTTGGGCTTCCAAGCCCCCTACCCGAGACCACCAACAAAACCAGGGCGGTCGCCCCCTCGTGTTTTTCAATGTCTGTATTACACAGTTTAGTTTTAATTAATTGTGCTCACTTTATACCATTGCTTATTCACAAAATTTCCACTCTATCAAATTATATGAGAAGAAACTGTCCAACATTAGAATAGTGTCTAAAACATTAAGTTTAATTCTGTTCCGTACAGTACACAGAATACCACAGTACCTGAACTTGCCATGAGACATGTTAAGGCTTGTTTATACTTGACACTCAGCACACTTATGTACACGCATCATGGCTGCCGCACATTCCCAGCACTAATTTTGATATGTCCTCTGAGCACATCGTCAGAAATTAACGCAATGTGTGTGTGAGTACCAGCAAAAATTTGTGTGGCATGTGGATTCAACTTTTAGCATGTGACATCAGCATCGTTGTTTACTATCAGCATCTCCATATTGAAAAACATGCCTATCAGAACAGCTAGCATTAAATGACCAGGGGCCTCATGTATAAACAGTGCGTACGCACAGAAATGTTGCGTAAGAACTTTTCCACGTTGAAATCGTGATGTATAAAACCTACACTTGGCGTAAAGCTACGCACTTTTCCACGGTACCTCATGCCTTGTCGTACGCAAGTTCTCCGCTCGGTTTTGCAGACTGGTGGCACCCAGCGTCAAAGCAGTTCCTGTGTGATTACTCATTATTTTCATAACGCGGCTTTATAAATACACTGAAACTAACCGCATATTGTTTATTAGTTTAACGCATCTGATTGTAATTAACTCGTAACAATATAATGGTCCAGGGAACAGCCATAGTATTCCAAATACTAGAACTGCTTTAGTGTTGTTACTCTCACTTTTCCTTCTTCTTCTTCTTCTTCTTCTTTTAGCTCCTCCCGTTAGGAGTTGCCACAGCGGATCATCTTTTTCCATATTTCTCTCACTGCACGACTCAGAGTATTTATATCACTGTATCTGAGTGAGGAATCACAGCAGCAGCTGATCGGAAAGAGAATTATCGGTATACAGCTTCCAGGACACGCTGCCTCAGCCAATGCAAAATGTTTTAAAGCCTTTCCTGTACGGACCTCGCGGTTCAGAAACAGTTTCATCCCAAGAACTTTAAACGCACTCAATCAATTGCTCCTTGTAGAACTGTTTGTACTTATAAGTACAATCACCCCACTGTAAACTTGCACTACAGTTATAATATCGCACAACCTGAGCCACTTTATAAAGCGCGTATTTACATATGATGACGATATCATTTTTAAGGTGAAATGCAGCAAAATATGTTTGGTAAATTATACAGATAAAACTTTAACTTCATTTAAATAATCTATATTCTTCACTGGGAGTGTCGTTAAGGATAGAATAATTAAACATGTACTACGAAGATATTTCAATGTTCCTTAAACGTTTTGAAGAATCGGCGCTAAGCTTACAGATGGCTTAACGTCTATTACAGAGCTGATTGTGTGGCGATCGGTTACTTGGGGAAAGAAAAGCACTGACTGCAGTGACGGCTCACCAATATATATTGAATATAAAACAGAAAGAGAAAATAACAAAACAGCTAAAAACACAGCGACAAATTTCGGCAAAAGTTAAATGCTTGTGTCATGAGCACGAGGTGGCTATGCAGTGTCTGCAACAGATGTGGCCATCCACCGTGCATAAGCTACCTTACTGACATTGGCGGGGGAAGGAGCCATCGATTCTTCCTCTGCCCAGTGCCACCACAAGCCTAGAGCCGCCCCTGAGTACTGCTGCAATAAATTATTTCATCGAAGTAAAACACATGTTTAATAACGTGCTGTAACTCCTATCATCATAAAAATGATATCACGTATACATCTCAGTATTTTAGTTATTCAGAGAGCTGTAATATCACGAATGTAATGGACTCTGTGTCCAGTTGGAGGAAGAGAGCCGGTTTAAAAAGCAAGTAGTGATTCACACACAGAGCACATAGAAGATCAAATACAAAACAAAGCATTTAACGTGCTACTTTAATTACGATGTGATTTGAGAAACTGGTTAATTAAAAGATTTTAAGATGAAGTTTATGATGTTCTACTTTAATGACAAAGTAAACTACGTGATTAAAGTGGAAATGTCGAGATTGAAGTTGACATTTCGTGCTTTTTCCTCACTGTGTGCCTTTTTTACTCTGTACCCTAATAAGCTTTCTTATGACACTAAGACAGTGGGCTACAACTCACCTTTTCACGGCGACTTCTTTTTTTATTTCCGGCACTGTGCGATTTTGTGAACGTGAGCTTTCAAGTTTCTCCAACACGCTATGTCACTCGATCAACTTCCTTTTGTTGATTATACCGTGGTTTATTTGAACAAATAGTATGTTTTTCCTTTGCCTCCACTTGGTATTCGCTGAAATTCTTATATTTTCCCCCGTGCATTTCCCATTGTCTTTTCACAGAAGGCTGCGCATAAGGGCGATTTATATTGATTTGCATATTCAAACAGGCGTAATTCTGGGAGGAGTTGGGGTGTTACATAATGCGCGTGCACAAGCGTTAGTTTTCACGCTGATCGCGATTTATGTAGCGGAAGAACGTGGAAGTTGGAGTACGCACAGATTCCTGCATCTGGATTTTTCTGTGTGTAAGCACATTTCGGCTTTTGTGCTTACGCCATGTTATAGTGCGAGTTCTACGCATGGCGTTATACATGAGGTCCCAGCTCTTTGAAAGTGGATGTGGAAACATGCAAGACAAAATGGAAGCAAATTTGAGAGAGATACTGTGCAAAGCGGCAAATGTCTGAGAAAAGAAGTAGGGATTTGCCATTGCAGGATAACACAGCGTGACGGCAAGCTGCATTGCAGCTCCAACAGGATCATTGTGCGTGCTTCAGTGTCTGATGACTGGTTTGATGTGGTGAAGCAAATCATTAAATCTAAATGATGACATATGAATGTATTCATGGTGCTTTTCTTCATCTATTAGGCAAGCATATTCCCCATCGCAATGACACGATGCATTTAAAAGGCTCACAAACCATCTTCTTGGTCAATGTCTCCATCTTTTTTTTGCACCATTGCGAAAGCATCTCACACTGCCAACTGGTGGAATCCTCCAGATTTGCTTAAAATATATACACAAGTATAGTCAGTATACTGCTTGCATAGCAGCAGCATCTGCAAGCGTACGTGTCACGTAGTGTCAGGTATATCCTAAAACATTACTTTTATTCTCAATCCATATTCTAATATACTAAGACACATTTTATACAGCATTTTACATATGTTTTCTTTGTTGTAGCAGCATATGAAAATTAAATGACTTGGTCACAGTCAGATAATGAGTCAAAGACAGAAATTGAACTGGTATTCTTTTTTGGTTATAGTCCATATGCTAATCCACTAAGCTATCCAGCCCAATTATTTATGCATATGTCAGTTATAAATAGAGCACATTCGGGATAAGTGTCCTGCCCCGGGTCTAATAATGAGTCAAAGGCACTGACTAAACCAATGCCTTTGTTGATTTGTTGATTTAGTCCAGTTTCTTAGTCCCTAAACTACACTATCTGCATGATTGTTTATTTCTCTATTCCTTACAAATGAAGCATTCAGATTTAGTGACTCACTTAGCATCAGCAATTGCTTAGAAGCAAGAACCGAACTGCCATCCTAGTGGTTAACAGTCTGGGATCTTTGCAAATAAGCTACAGCATGTCCAAATACATACTGTAAGAACACCGAAGTAGGAGTATGGCATTAAAAACAAACAAACAAAAAAGAAATCAAGAAATGGGAGGAGTTGTGCTGAATCAGACAGGAAGACACATGAATAAGCCAATGTAAGAAAAAAAATGTGTGAAAAGCAAGGCATGCAGTTTTCTGCGTGAGGCATGAAGGAAAACAGGCCAAAAAAACTAGTGTCTTCATCCCAATGAGTCAGTACATCATTTTAATAAAGTAATTTTAATGGCACTTATATCATTAGGTTTCGACTCATTGCTGGGACTGAAATAAGTTTAGATTGAATGAAAAGGGAAAAAAAAAACAACAGGAGTTCCAAGCAAGAACAGACGTGTGGGTCATGCCAAGCATGTGTCTGCAAAACAAACAGTGGATGAGAGAACAGAAAAATTTGACACAACCCACTGTTTATTGATTTTCCTTCTGAAGGAAGTCCAACTGTGTGGGATGGTAATTCCTATGTTGATATGGGCACTAACTTCTTTTCGTCTCTCACTTGCCACCTCCTGTGGCCAACTTGTGAAGTTAATTGAAAATGAGAAAAGAAAATAAGCAGCAGGCAGCTTTTCTCTTCCAATTCAGCAAACTTAAGACTCTCTCGAGGGGGCAAGATACTTCAACTTGTGGTGAAAAGAGTTCCCTTATTGCTTCACTTTTCCAAGGTGACCAAAAAAAAAAAAGACAGTAATCGATTCAGGACACCTCAAATAGGTCATACCACCATTAAGATGCCAAGGGCCTCCACAAAACAGCAGCACCAAGATGACTCTTTCATCCTCATATGAGCCTAACATGCTCCAGCATCTCTACCTTTGATGGACACAACATCAGCTGAAGCTCACAAGTCCTCACACTTCTATAAACGTTAATAGCCAGACTGGGATACAAAGTTCCAGTTGTGCCAGATAAGCCCAAATATCCCACATGGTGACCTGTGTTTATAATCTAAAGCTAAGCTGGGTAGTCAACTCTGTTAACTCAATCAGGTAATGCTAAACCTAAGTAACAACAGCAGCACAGAACCTGCTGAGCCCAGCATAGATATGTAGTCTTAGGGGTTCAATTTGGGTGGCAGTGACAAATGAGTCAAATGGGCAAGGCAGCATGGCGGGATATCTCCAAATACTTAGGTTCTAATGCAACTGCTTACCACTGAGGTAAAGATGTGCACAGTAGGGTGATGGGTAATTCTAATTAGGCCAATTGCATGTATGATGGTGGACCTGTGACAAATCCTGAGTCGATCCCTCTTTTGCACATGAAGCTGTTGCAATAGGCTCCAGTGCCCAGCGATGCTGATTGGAACAAATGAGACTGAGAATGTTTTGTTACGAAATAAGCCCTAAAATGACTCATAGTCCCAGTGAGACCAACAAATAAAGCAAGGAACTACAATGTTCCAATTAAACTAAATGAACCAAAACACAAATAACCATTCATTTCATATAGTGCCATCCTATGTGACTCTTTAACTACAGAGCTATAACAGCATCCTCCCGCTTGTATTTTTTTTATTTTTAAAAAACAAGGAAGTTAATCAATTCAAGGTCATACAGTAAGTGGTAAGAAATGAACTAGCACCCTTGTGACCTATAATACTCATTGCCTCATTTATCAGGTGCAATTTCTCTGGGGAATACTCAGCCAGATTGACACCAGGAATTTTTAACCCCTAATGCATTCAAGCATTGTATAGAGCTATTGCCTCATAGATCTAGTGTCCCAGGTTTGAATGTGGAGCTTTCACTTAACCACTTGTCTGCATGGGTTCTTCATCCACATCCAAAGAGACATGCCTGTTTGTGCAAGTTTCAGTGCCCATATGTACATGTTCTTGCCATGTATGTGTGGGTTTCTCTCCAGATACTCTAATTTTGATCTCACATCACCAAAAACATATGTATTAAGTGAACTGGACATTCTAAAAGTTTGAGTTTGTGACAATGGGTCCTGCAATTGGCTGTCACTGTCCAGTCCAGGGCTGTTTTACACCTTGCGCCCTGAATTTTCTTGATAAGCACCAGCACCTGACTGAACTGGTTTAAGTATGATTCAGAGAGTCAGTAACTTGTATGTACAGTATATACAGTACACATTACACCATGCTTGTCATTGATATTCATATTGTGGGGCAGTTCCTTTCCAGCTGTGGATTATGTGGGTCCACTTAACCACAAAATAAGAATATACAACATAATCAAATGCACAGCATACTTTGTATGCACAGACTATCCATTTTGTGAACATGATTTTTCCATTGCATGGTTGCAAGGAACTGATCCCAGATTGGAGGATAGCCCATGCCGGGGTAAACTCACACTTAGCAACAGAGAGATAATTAATACTTCATGTTGAACCTAGCACCCATGTCTTTGGGCTGCATATGGGAACCATGGTGCCAACAAAACTAAACCCAGGTGCCTAGAAGAAGCATGGTACCACTATGCCTCTCCTGTGGAAACCAGGTGAGCCAGCACTAGCAGCTCAACAGCATTCAGGAGTGAGACACCCAGACCCCAAACTCCAGGGTCAAACTCACAGCCTGAAGCATTCAACAACCCAAGGCACCATTAATGCTTTCATCTTATCTAAACACAGGAAAGCATTTTAAGGGCCAAGCAGCTGCAGGGCAGGCACTGATTTATGTACAGAAATCGTGAAGTATATTGGAAATTCAACGTTTGCAAAAGCTCACAGGCGCAGTTCTTTAGTGTCAGCTTGGTGATCACAATCGATGTGACATGGCCTTGATTGAGGCTATAAGGATACAATATGGGAAAGTCTTATGAAAAGAGTTGAAACTCAAACTCAAAGAATTGAATCCATTAGGAATTAATAACTTTGCCTCATAAATTATAGCGGGATTACTTTATGCATTGCTTCCTGAAAAAGTAATCACTTTACCAATTACTTCATTTCTACAGTGCGTTCAAAACCCATACAAATGTGTATCAATTGAGAAGTACAAGAATTACAGCAAAATTTTACTAGTTAGGAAATGATCAATAACAGTAAACGTAAATTTAACAGTCAAACAAATGAACTTCATGATTTAAATTAATGCTGTACCATTTCAAACATATGAACAAGAAAGTAGACACCTTTAGTTATTTAAAATGTATTGTAATCATTAAATAATAATAATAACAATAATAATGGAGTTTGCATATCCTCCCCGTGTCTGCGTAGGTTTCCTCCGGGTGCTCCGGTTTCCTCCCACAGTCCAAAGACATGCAGGTTAGGTGCATTGGTGATCCTAAATTGTCCCTAGTGTGTTCTTGGTGTGTGCGTGTGTGGGTGTGTGTGTGTGTGCCCTGCATTGGGTTGGCGCCCTGCCCAGGGTTTGTTTCTTGCCTTGTGCCCTGTGTTGGCTGGGATTGGCTCCAGCAGACCCCCGTGACCCTGTAGTTAGGATCTAGCAGGTTGGATAATGGATGGACAGATGGATAATAATAATAATAATAATAATAATAATAATAATAATAATAATAATAATAATGACTTAACACTTGCTACTCGGCTTCCGTACTTGCGCTCATACACAGAGTCAGCAAATGGTAGCTAACGGGCGCTACCTGCAGTGTTTGAGTAAGACAATAAATATGCCTGTATCTCTGTTTCTCTCTCTTCTCAGGTCTCTTGCACTAACAAAAAGACATTAAGAGCTGAAAACAAAAAATAATAATAAAAAAAATTACATTTGTATTTAAGTTAGAGATAAGCTCTTCCATTTCGCTGAAATTTTAAAGAGATATGATGAGTAATTTGAAATGCATGATGGGATAGGACAATATATTTTATGAAGTATGATGCTTGTTTTCACCTGATATCCAGGGGCCTCATGTATAACGCCCTGTGTAGAACTCACACTATAACATGGCGTAAGCACAAAAGCGGGATTGTGTGTATGCACAGAAAAATCCAGATGCATAAATCTGTGCATGCGCAAACTTCCACGTTCTTCCACTACATAAATCCCGGTCAGCGTGAAAAGTAACGCACATGAACGTGCCTGCTGCCCCACCCCAACTCCTCCCAGAATTACACCTCTTTGAACATGTAAATCAATATAAATAGCCCTTAAAATGGCAAAAGTTTGAGGTAAAATAGAAGAATTTCAGCGAATACCAAGTGGAGGCAAGGAAAAACGTACTATTTGTTGGTTTAAATAGAGGTATAAACAACAAAAGGAAGCTGATCGAGTGACATAGCGTGTGAGAGAAAGTCGAAAGCTCAAGTTCACAAAGTTGCACAGTGCCTGAAATAAAAAAAAGTCACATATCAAAGTCACTGTGAAAAGGCGAGTCGTAGTCTACTGTCAGAGTGTCATCTGAAAGCTTATTAGGGCACAGTGAAAAAAAATGCACGAAATGTCAATTTTAATCTCGAAATTTCCACTTTAATCACGTAGTTTATTTTGTCATTAAAGTAGAACATCATAAACTTAATCTTAAAATTGTTTAATTTACTAGTTTCTCAAATCCCATCGTAATTAAAGTAGCACGTTAAATGCTTTGTTTTGTATTTGTTCTTCTATGTGCTCTGTGTGTGTGAATCACTATTTGCTTTTTAAACTGGCTTTCTCTTCCTCCAACAGGACACAGAATCCATTACATTCATGATATTACAGCTCTCTGAATAATTAAAATACTGAGATGTATACATGATATCATTTTCATGATGATAGGAGTTAAAGCATGTTATTAAAAATGGGAACACAGTGGCACAGTGATTGTGTGCAACCTTCAATGAAATAATTTATTGCAGCAGTACTGTCTCTTTTAAACGTACTAACCTCCAATTCCTGTCCTTCATTTTCATTCTCCAAATATCCAATCACCACACAATCAGCTCTGTAATAGCCGTTAAGCCATCTGTAAGCTTATAACGCCAATTCTTCAAAACTTTTAAGGAACATTGAAATATCTTCATAGTACATGTTTAATTATTCTATCCTTCACGCCAGTCCCAGTGAAGCAGACAGTGCGGGGCAGGAACAATCCATGAACAGAGCGCCAGATCCTTGCAAGCGTAGCAATACCGTGTCCTATAATTATTAAAAATGCAGATTACTTAAATAAAGTTGAAGTTTTAGCTGTATAATATAATAAACATATTTTGCTGCATTTCATCTCAAAAATTATATCATCATCATATGTAAATATGCGCTTTATAAAGTGGCACAGGTTGTGCAATATTATAACTATTTTGCAAGTTTACAGTGAGGTAATTGTACTTATAAGTATAAACAGATCTACAAGGAGCAATTGATGGACTGATAGAGTGCGTTTAGAGCTCTTGAGATGAAACTGTTTCTAAAATTGCGAGGTCCATACAGGAAAGGTTTTGAAGTGTTTGCTATGTGAGAAGCAGTTCAAATAAGAAGCATGGCTGAAGCAGCATGTGCTTGATGCTGTATACCGATAATTCTCTTTCTGATCAGCTGCTCTGAGTGGTGCAGTGAGAGTAATATAGAAAAAAATGATCTGCTGTGGCAACTCCTAACGGGAGCAGCTGAAAGAAGAAGGTGCAATGAGAGTAACAACGCTAAAGCAGCTATGGTATTTAGAATAGTTTGACCATTCTGTGGACCATTATATTGTTACTGGTTAATTACAATTAGATGCATTAAACTAATAAATACTTCTAAAGTACTTCTAAAATTTTTATTTTATACTGTATTGAGGATTTGTTCTGTTCTTTATATTGTATTGACCCCCTTCTTTTGACACCCACTGCATGCCCAACCTACCTGAAAAGGGGTCTCTCTTTGAACTGCCTTTCCCAAGGTTTCTTCCATTTTTCCCTACAAGGTTTTTTTTTGGAGTTTTTCCTTGTCTTCTTAAAGAGTCAAGGCTGGGGGGCTGTCAAGAGGCAGGGCCTGTTAAAGTCTATTCCTGTGTGATTTTGGGCTATACAAAAATAAATTGTATTGTATTGTATTGTAATAAACAATAAGCGGTTAATTTCAGTGTATTTATAAAGCCACATCAGTGATGTGGATCTGAAAAAGAAAGATAAACCACACAGGAACAGTAGCATTGCTTTGACGCTGGGTGCCGCCAGTCTGCAAAACTGAGTGGAGAACTTGCGTACGCCAGGGTTTGAGCTACCGTGAAAATGTGCGTGGCTTTACGCCAAGTTTCAATTTTATACATTGCAATTTGAACGTGGAAACGTTCGTACGCAACATTTTTGTGCGTATGCACCGTTTATACATGAGGCCCCAGGACTTTCGTGCGCTAATGTAAATCTAATTCCTTATCATCTGTCTGATCAAGAGGTTGTACATCACACAAAACAAAAATATTAGAGTATTTACGGTATATTAACCTTTAATTATAAAGGTCTCACAACGCGGCTCATTTAGCTATGGTATATTAACGTTTAATTATAAAGGTCTCATAACGAGGATCATTTGTCTCATTTTTCTTTAAACTTCAATTACACTATCGCTGTTAATCGTATTCTTTTAAAGAAATGTGAAACTGATAAGTTGCAGTATTTAATGGTAATTTTGAAAATCTTCAATAGAAATAAAGTCCATCTCAATACAATGCAGAAGTAAAACGAAAAATGTCTAAAATAGTGTAAGCCGCCCTAAGATGTTAATAAGAATTATAATGTTGTACTTCATGAGGTAGAAGTACATAAAAAACAAGAATAGGTGCATCAGATATTTAAAATATTAAAAAGTGTGCTTCTGTGTAAAAATTTAATGTCTAAATATTTTTGATTGAAGTAGAAAAAACATCAAAATAACAACATATTCATATTCACAGACATTGAAATAGTCTAAAACAATATCCCACATGATTATGTTTTAAAAAATAAACATAAGTCAACATTAATTAACATAGAATAAGTAAGGTCCGATGGCCAGGGTGGACAGAAAAAACAAAAAAAAAACTCCAGAGGCTGGAGAAAAAAAATAAAATCTGTAGGGGTTCCAGACCACGAGACCGCCCAGTCCCCTCTGGGCAATCTACCTAACATAAGTCAAACAGTCCTCTTTGTATTTAGGGTTTTCATGGAAGGACCTGATGATGATGGTCACGTAGACTTCTGGCTTTCAGTCCATCAATGTTGGCGCCTTTGAGTAGGTGGTGGTGGCACAGACCGCCACCACAAAGAAACTGGAAAAAGAAACAGAAGAGAGAGTTGGGGTCAGTACGGATTTTAGAGCCACTATGAATAGTTATTGTGAAGAATTGAACATACAGAGTATCAGGATTAAGTTAAATTGAAGTTATAAAAAGGCCATGTTAAAGTAATGTGTTTTCAGCAGTGTTTTAAAGTGCTCGACTGTATTTGCCTGGCGAATTCCTATTGGTATGCTATTCCAGATTTTAGGTGCATAACAGCAGAAGGCCGCCTTACCACTTCTTTTAAGTTTTGTTCTTGGAATTCTAAGGAGACCCTCATTTGAGGATCTAAGGTTACGATTTGGAATATAATGTGTCAGACATTCCGATATATAAGATGGAGCGAGATTATGTAAGGCTTTATAAACCATAAGCAGTATTTTAAAGTCAATCCTGAATGACACAGGTAACCAGTGTAGTGACATCAAAACTAGAGAAATGTGTTCGGATTTTCTTTTCCAAGTTAGGATTCTAGCAGCTGCATTCTGCACTCGTTGCAAGTGATTTATTTTTTGGGTAGTCCTGAGAGGAGTGCGTTACAGTAATCTAGTCGACTGAAAACAAAAGCGTGAATTAATTTCTCAGCATCTTTCAATGATATAAGAGGTATAACTTTTGCTATGTTTCTTAAGTGAAAAAATGCTGTCCTAGTGGTCTGATGAATATGCGATTTAAAATTCAGATTACAGTCAACGGTTACCCCTAAGTTTTTTACTTCCGTCTTAACTTTTAAATTCTAATGCATCAAGTTTATTTCTGATAACCTCATTGAATCCATTATTGACAATTACTAAAATTTCAGTTTTCTCTTTATTTAGTTTGAGAAAATTACAATTCATCCATTCAGAAATACCAGTAAGACATTGTGTTAGTGTATCGAAAGAGGCGGAGTCATCAGGTGCTATTGATAAATACAGCTGTGTGTCATCAGCATAGCTGTGGTAACTCACGTTGTGCCCTGAGATAATCTGACCTAACGGAAGCATGTAGATTGAGAAGAGCAGCGGACCCAGGATAGAGCCTTGTGGAACACCATATCGGATATCATGTGTCTTTGAGATTAGAACCTTCTGGGGAATGCTTTTAGAGGGCTAGGATCACCAGTAAAGGGTCAGATATCAAAAATATCATCATAGTCATGATCAGCAACCTGGAAGGTTTATATATCATGTGCCTGTATTACCTATCCCCTAGTTTTTAAAGTCCTGTTAATTTTTACTGGAGACACCTATTGGTTTACTCTTTATTATCCATCCATTATCCAACCCGCTATATCCTAACTACAGGGTCACGGGGGTCTGCTGGAGCCAATCCCAGCCAACACAGGGCCCAGGAAACAAACCCTGGGCAGGGCGATAGCCCAACGCAGGGCGCACACACACACACACACACCAAGCACACACTAGGGACAATTTTGGATTGCCAATGCACCTAACCTGTATGTCTTTGGACTGTGGGAGGAAACCCACACAGACACGGGGAGTACATACAAACTCCACATAGGGAGGATCCGGGAAGCGAACCCAGATCTCCTAACTGCGAGGCAGCAGCACCACCATGCTGCCCACTCTTTATTATAATAATGTAATTTCCTGCACAAAATATGTTTCAAAAATGGCATAAAAATAAGGGGTTTTATGTGTCTAGGGGACAAAAATAAGCAAGAGCTACAAAAACCTTGAAGTCTGGCATAACTAGACATCAAGTCATGTCAAATGGTATATCATATGTGGAGGTTTTCTCATACATGGTGAGTCAAGAGGCAGCGAACAAAAAAACCTGAAGTGATTTTAAAGCATTCATGAGTAATTTCTATGAACGCAGTACCATCTAAAGTCATATATACATCTATGATACAGCCTCATATCAATGCTCTCTATACCTGTGTGAAAATAGTGCACATGTGCCGTGAAAATACACGTATCAGACAAATGCGCTCCCTTCCTTGAACGGTGTGTGAAACAGAATACCTGCCATTCCAGACAACTATAACATTTATGCTTTGGCTGCAGTGATGATCTAGCACCTTGCCCAGATATTATTTCTGCCTTGCAACCAATGGCTGCAGGGGTAGGCTCCAGCTGCCCCCGTAAATCTGCCCTGGGTAAATGGATTAAAAAAACTAATGGGTGTATGGATAGATGGATGGTTGGACACATACATGTAATGCAACTAAATAAATTCTTGTTAAGTCAGTAACTAAAGTGATTACAAGAATTGAAATGGTAAAAGATCATATTTCAATACAGGGAAATATAGATTAGAAATCTTGCCTTCAGGTCACAGGTTTAAGATTCCTAGGATAAAAAGCAACCAATTCAAATATTCTTTCATCACAACTGCTATTAAAATTCTGAATAAGTTAAATTTTATTAGGCTTACATTATGAGATAAACAGCATTTGCTTTAATCATTGGTCAAGTCTAAATGTTGTTTTTTAATTTTAACATGTTTGAACAAATGTTTCACCATAAGTATTATGCTGATTGTTATTTTATATTCATTTATACTAAGTTTATGTTTGATGGATGTGTTCTTTGTCAGGTGTTTTAATATTACATAGTAGTCTCTTTGTAAAACTTACTGACAAACCAAATGTCTCTGTTCGGACACACTCACTGTCACTTAAACAGAGACACCAACCAGGCTAAACTGCACTCTTTTAGAATAGGGAAGGATGCAATGAGAAGTGAAGCAAAATGACACTTTTTATTGGCCTAATGAGTAGAATAAATTTATGTAAGCTTTCAAGGCAGCACAGGGGCTAACACAGTACACCACTCCATTACTACACAATAGGGATGAAAAAACAAAACAAAGACAAAGGAGAATATGCAAACTCTACTCAGAGGGCTTAGAATTGTGAGATAGTGTCCCCACCCATTGTGCCACCACATAATAGAAACCAATGGATTAACATGTCTAGATACTATATTTGGATGCATACACATAACATACTGCAGCAACAACACTCTTAGAAGTAGCATCGCACACCATGCTTCTCTTTGGAAGGCATATTGTAGGCCAGTTCCTCTCTGGTCAGCACAACAAAACACAACGGGCAGTGCGGCACAGCTTACATAACTGTTAATTCCCAAGCACTTTTCATTTTAAACTCATTTCGCTGACAGATGCAACCATATGTTGATTATCAGTTGTAATCTTTTCCACTCAAACGAACCAAAGAGGATGAGAACTGCAGTATTGCTTTTTAATTTCAAGATCGCAACACTTGTCTGCCAGAACAGCAAACAAGTGACTGTCATGCTCTCTGTCTCTCTCCTTTCAGTCTTCCTCTCCTTTTAGTATATTTTTAGTCTCTAACATTCAGTCATGGAAAGTGACAGAGTGACTAAAGAGCAGGAACCACTTTTGAATTGGGCATCGCATTGTTTCTTCATAGCAGTATGGTAGAAATGTCACAGCTTTCTTCTATTGCATGGCATGGCTTTCTTCAAGAATGAAGCAAAAAACTTAACAGCACAATACTACACAGATTATCATTGCTTTGTGTGTAATATAAGAAATAAATCTCCCAAGAATTCTTCATTGCCATGACAACATGACATTTCTTGATTCCTCTGGAAGTGAAAGCCTGAACCCTTTTTCATAATGTTGATATTTCAAACATCTCTTCTTAGGCACACAAGACAAAGCATATGAATTTTTGCACATAGGTACCAATAGAAATCTTCACCTAAGTGTAGTGTCCAAATATTTTGTCTTAAGTATATGCCACCCATTATTCATAGCCATGAAGACATTAAAATTGTTTAGAAATCGTTTATAAATGGAGCTATCAGTATCCCAATATTTTTTCAAATACATTAAACAGGATATTAAGCAACATCCTAACATTTCCACATCATCCATTCATCCATTTTTAGACCTAGTTCAGGATTGTGCCATTCTAGGCAACATGGTAGAAGGCATGACTCAGTCCTAGATAGCGTGCCAGCCCATTGCAGGGTACATGATTTGTCATCTTACAGTTGTCATTCAATCTAGACTGGAGAAACTCATATCAACCCCGAGAAAGAGTTTGTAAGTTTGTGAAGCTGAGCCTTAGGGAAAATGTAAGTGGCCCTGCAAATGTGAGCTTGTGGGGCCCTTGCAGAATTAGTAAGGTTCTGCTCACTATTAAATCAAAGTCTTCTGGAACAGCAAACAAATGACTATCTTTACTCTCTGTCCTTCTTTGACCTAGAAGAACTTGATGATTCTCCTTTTAATCTCTTACTTTCAGTTATGGAAAGTGACACATTCAAGAGCAGGAACCACCATGGTGTTGAGCATTGCATGGTTTCCCTCTTACCAGCATTGTAGACAGCCTTGGTGTATGCCCTGCAATGGACTGGCATCCTGTTCAGGGCTATTTTCTGCCTTACACCCAGTTCTTTCAGGACAGGCAATGATTCCCACAACTATAAATTAGATTAGAGGTTTTGAGGATTTTATGTTACTTTACATTGCATCATGTTATACCCTGAGAGTGTGGGGAAGAAGCAGGACATCAGGCACCTCAGGGGAGAAGTGAGTCTTGGTACATGTCTGGCACAATGCATGTCACTGCTTGATCATTATCCACTTTTCTGCTCTGCATCTGCCAGGGGCCACTTGAGGATACTGAATCAATTAGTTAATCAAGAACAAAACAAAAAGAAAGTAAGAGAATAAATCATGACAGCAAGAGAAAGTTTGTAATTCACTGCTCAAGTTTCTCATTAAGTGAGCTCACAAGAACCAAGTGGGCAGTTTTCCACTCCAAAGCAATCTCTCTTCTCCATTACTTTGGTGGCTGTGTGATATAATGTTTAAGGCTCTAGGAGTCCAGATTGGATCAGCTCCACCACTGCAACACTATGTGGCCATCTGCCTCTGTCCTGAATTTCAGTACTGGAATATATCTTTAAATGTTTTCCATTTTCGAAATGATGTTCAACATGAAGATACTTACACTTACAGGGGCACACTAGTGTTTGTGCCTCAGAGCCCTGGCACCCATCACTTTAATTTCAGCTGGGACGACTTCTGTGCAGAGTTTGCATCTTCTCCCTATGGGTTTCCGTTGGCATTTCTGCCTGCAGATTGAATTTCATTAAATCCCACAGCTCCCAATATCTCTGGTGTCACTTTCCATTTGTATGACTACTAGCTTGGTAGTATAGCAGTGCCACTAAATGTCACATCAGGATTCCAAGAAGAGGAACAGAAGTGACCAGTCATAATGATTGTCAAGCTTTAATTTTTGTGCCAATGTCTTATGATTATATAACACAATTTATAAATATGCAACATATATAAATATTTAAGAAATATTAACATCTAATTAGCAACACTAATCAGAGCGTGCAAGATGAAAGTAATGAGTCTCTAAATGTGAAATCTGATTGGGCACACTTAACACAAACAGATAGACCCACAGCTTTGGGTTCCCATAGCTTGACTTTCCACAATAGTTTCATTTATTCTTGACACCTTCAGAAGACTGATGTCTTGAGAATACAATGTAAACTCTGAAATGTATGCATTGTTCTAGGGCTATGAGTGGTTACTTTGCATCAGATCCTCTGATTTTTTGTTCTTTTAGTCAATGGAGGTGGTATTAGAGATGAGTTGAATGCATTGCGTGTCTGAAAAACTGCAGACTTATCTGGAAGACAATATAAAGTTAAGAACAAGTGTTATTTCCATCCATGTGTTTTCTGTATCTGCTTATTTATAGTTATTGGTATAAGAAGCCATTAATCACTGGTACTGACCATAGCAAAATTATTGACCACCCATTTGTTCATTTATAGTTTTGCTTCTTTCTGGGGGTAAGGCTGTCCATCCATCCATCCATCTATTTATTCAGCTATTGCCTGTACTTGTTTGCAAAGCCAGAGCAGACTGGTATTTATCACAGCACATTCAGGGATCCATCCACTTTTTATACTTCGAATTCAGGGCCGTGAGCAAGGGTCCTCTTAGTTCTCCAGGTTTGACTGAATACTGAAATCTTACAATTACATTAGGAATTAGTACAAGAAATTATCTATGTTGAATGCCATCAGTCAGGATATACATATCATAAATAGATGAATTATCACATCATTGACATGCAAGTCGAAGTCAAAAGTCAACCCACCTTGTACTACTCACCAGAATTACACTGACAGTTTTTATGAGGTATGAAAAATGTACATCAACACTGTATATGTAACACTAAAATAGCTATTTGATCATGCAGGTTAAAGTAATTGTGAGTTGTGAAACAGTTCGTCAACCTGCCACACACCAGCACTGCAGCTCTTGTTAGTTATGACCATGTAAGACAAAAGCAGATGATTTCAATGATAAAGCAGTCCTACACTGTTGGCATCTCAGTATCAGCAATCTCTATGACTTTCGTTTCTCCATTGTCACACTCTTCTGCATTTACTTTTTCTGGAACTTTCTGCCATCTTTCACACATTTTCTTGGAATTTACCAAAGGTTGAGTTTCCCTTTTTGTCATTCAAGCATCTAACTCTACCCATCTGATGACGCGCTCACCTTTAAGCTGCCTTCCCACACTCTCAACACATTAGACTCAGTTATAATATTTGTCTTCAAATGCAGTAATGAATGCTCAGTGAATTAGCACCATAGCATGTTCTTAAAATTTATTTTCACGGCCAATGTTTTGATTTTCATTTCAGATGGTTCAAAGTATTAATTATTAGGTCACAGACCTCCATATCCCTCACATTGAACACAGAAGTTAGAATATGAATACTTATCATGGCGCATTCAATCAACTGATCCATTCATCCAAACATGTCTCTGTTTTTTGCATGTGTCTTTCTGTACAGAATTGTTTTGAGCTATACAGTATATTACTGATTATTTATTACAACACACTGATTCATTCATCTGTTTTCCATATGTCCTTAATTTTGGTCATGGTCACAAGTAGTTACAACAAACTAGTAGTCCTTACAGCCAACCCAATGATCCATCTGTTTTCTATACCTGCATTTTTCTGGTCTAGGTTGTAGGGGATCAAATCAGAATGAAACACATCATAGCCTATCCACCCTTCTAACCATCTTTTTATCTACCATGTTTGCAGTCTTGGTATTTCTGTTCAGGGTTTAAGGAAGTCAGAGAAGACAGGTACTCCTAACAGCTCATCTATCTACACACTGATTCATCATTATTACATCGATGTAAACCACCTTGAATGATTGTCTAATTCAAAATACACACATGAAGCCATCATCCCATATGACCATACTGCCAAGAACCTCCTCAAATCAAGTTAGTATTATCAACAATGTATTGTATTGTCATTATATTGTAATCAACAATGTCACAAGAAGAAGGATATAATCAGTTATTTTAAACTTATATTTCAGGATAGACTAAATACTAAAAATGCAGAATCATAAATATCAAGTTATTCTATAAAAATCAGTTGCAATACAAATGCTGTACTCACTCTCCTTTACATCTTTGCCACCCTTTCACAGCTCATGGAACAGTATCCACTAGAGTATTATGGCACGCACTGCTGCCATTGTATCCATTCAACCAGGCTAGCCCCAGAGGATCAGCAATCTTATGTCACATATTTCAGTCTGGTTCTGTAATTCCCGTTCATTAAACTTATTGCTGCATGGTAGTCATGGGAAGCCTAGAATCAGATTTTGTTCCTCTCACTGAAGGGATCTGCCAAGGTAGACGGTGGACCTCTTAAAATGAAGAGAGATCCTTGCTTTACTCTCTCAAAGCCCCTTTAAGCGAAATGGCATTTGAATAATTCAGCTAGTGTGACTTGTACTGCACTTGCTCAGATAACAGCATTACTCCTTAGAGCTCAATTCAATAAAAATGTAATCAATAAATATAGAAGATATTCATTTGAACTATTATACCTGAACCATTCTGTTCATTGTTGTTGGAAGCTACAACAGAATGATGCTCATTTCAACCCATATATTTATTCATCCACTTATGCGAGAATGCCGTTCATAGACTTCAGTTCAGCATTTAATACCATTATTCTTCAGATGCTCCTAGGGAAGTTGAGTCTGCTAGACTACAATATTTTTGTATGCAACTAGATTCTGGATTTCCTGACAGAGAAACCCCAGACAGCCTGCCATCTCCAGAACCATCACTTAGAGCATTGGTGCCCCCCAGGGTTTTATATTCAGCACACTTCCGTTCACTCTGCTGACCCTCACCTGTACGGCTGCATACACCTCTAACACCATCATTAAGTTCACTGATGACACAATGGTGGTGAATTTCACCATCAGTAGGGATTAGCCAGCTTAAAATGAAGACACAATGACTAGCAGACTGGTGCAAGTGCAAGATCTGCCTCTTAATGTGGACAAGACAAAAGAGATAATTGCTAACTTCAGAAATACCCATGCTGTCCACACCCCACTGAACATCATGGGTTCTATGGTGAAATTTGTCAAGAGCACCAGATTCCTTAGTGTGCATCTGGCAGCTGATTTTATTTGGTAAACCAGCTCCACCTCCACAGCATTAAGACACAACAGCATCCCCGTTTCTTTTGATGACAGAGGAAGTCAAGCCTACCTCCCCCACTTTTCCTTCACATTCTACAAGGGCACCATCGAGAGAGTGTTCAGACCAGCTGCATCAATGTATGATCTGGGAATTGCAGTGTCTCTCAATGCAAGGTCCTACACACAGCAGCAGCTACCCTCCATTAAATACATCTTTATTAAGCACTGCATCCACAAAGCTTACATCATTGTGAAGTTTCGCTGCCACCCCTCCCACGGTCTCTTTGTGCCACTTCCATCACGCAGAAGGTTCTGTAGCATCTAAACCAGTGCTGTCAGGTTCTGCAATAGCTTCTACCCCTTGGCCGTACAGATTCTGAACTCTGTGCTGCCCCTCTCCCCTCAGATCTTTGCCAAATAATTTATTTGTATAAGGTAGATCTGTTACTTCTGTTATTTTTATTTTTAGTGATTGTTTTAATTAGTAAAGTTACTTATTACATTTAATGCTATATATTCAATTCCTATTTTATATTTCTTTACCTTTATTTTATAGTACAGTATAGTATACTCTAGTCTTTTACCTTTCTCGCACTTGTCCTGTGCTTATGTATATGTTTCTTTGTGGTCCTGAGGAATGTTATTTCATACCACTATTTTCTGCAATACTGAGTATGTATGGTATGACAATGAGGTTACTTTTATATTCTTGCCTCTTCAGAGTCACCGCTGTGGGCAGTCAGAGAAGGCAAGCACTCATCACAGCCCACACATCCATTGATATATTCACCCATCAATCTGCTTATATGCTTTCAGTATAACAGGATGCCATTTATAGACACAAACATGAGCAACAAGCCAAAAGTCAAGTACTTGTGGCCTCATGCTGAATAAGTGATCGATGGCAATGGCAACCTTGCACTTTTGAAATCACGGGTAATGAGAAGGCTAATTCCTCAGGCCCTTCTTTTTAATTTTGTTTTTTTGGATTTTCATTAACCACAGAGCATAACCTTCACTCAGCACAAGGTCTAGGCCAGATTATGGAGTTCTATCTGGATAGGACTCACTAATTAAAGAGAGAGTATCTGATTAATCTTTGATCAAGAAATACGTCGACACAGGGAAGAACTCTCCTTTTTGTCATTGTGCTGCCTGCTGCTGCTGCTCTTTCGTATCAATCTCATATTCTCCCATTAAAACAACAAGGTGCCACACCGCAGCAGGCAAGCCAGAAGATGCGTCTGGAGGGCAGACACGTGTCATCTTAAAAATCGCTGCTCTTTTGTGAAGCTTTGAGAGGAACTACATTGTTGCAGCTCCAGTGTGAGAGCATCTCTAAAAATACTCTGAATGCGCCAATTCTTCCTCATTTCAGAAGTGCCTCGCTTTATTCCAGGCAGCTCTTTGTGTCTCTCGGCATCAGTCCGCTCTGTGCAATTAGCACATTTTGAGAGCCTCACAGCAGCTTTGAGCCTCCCTGCAACTGAAAAGCTGAGAGATGATATTAACCGTTCAACTTCCCACAGTCAGTAAAATAAAATGAACATGTTAATCTTTCTATTTCCGCAAACCAGCAGGTGCAAGTAAATTATTCATCAAAATAATAAGCTTATGTTAATCATTCCTCTTCTTCTCAAAAATAGAGATCCTATGTTCTCTTTGACTGTTAAACTGTGAAGTCAGAATGGTTGGTGCTTCTGTGTCATTGCTCAGGGGTCATAGGGTTTAAATCCAAGCCTGGTCCCTGTCAGAGTGGTTCTTGCACATTTTTCTTTTTTTTGTTTTTTACTCCAAGTGTTCTGTTTTTGTTCCCTCATCCTAAAAACCCAAACATCTACTTTCAGGCAAATGAAATTCAATTCAGGAGTGCAGAAGGATGAAATTTTACCCCAGCAGGAAAAGAACAAACCCTGAAAATATATGTGACTTCAGAATGACATTCATTTTATTTTCTGATCTTGATATTTCATTACACAGGGAACGGAAGTTTTAAGCACCAAGCCTAAACTATGGCACACTCACACATGTACACGCTTGCATAGACAAGCCAGTCCAGGTCAAAGTCATCACTTAATGCAATGCATGTCTTTTGGGATGTGGCAGGAATATGGAGTACCACACTGCTATGGGAAGAACATTCAGACTTCACACAGATAGTATTCAAAAGGTTTCTTGAGCTGCTCCAGTAGCCACTGGCATACTGTGCTGGACCTCTAGTCAAAGTTCAGACCCAAATGCAATAGAGGCGGTGCAGTGGGATGTGAAATGAGGGGTTCATACTCGTAAACCTACCAATATTCTGAAAGTAAAATAGTTCTTGCAGGAAATGTTTACTACATTGGCTCCTAAGAGACACGGGGTGACTAATATTTACTTATAGGAAGTGTCTGGTTGCAGTCATTCTCATTTAATTTGGCACAACCCGTTATTAAGTTAAAGTGTGCAATTATTTTTCTTTTGGTAAATAAATACTTTATTTATGAGAATAACTGAATAAGTTAAAAAAAACAAAACAACAAAAACTGTTATTTGCTCGATTTGATGCCCTTAATTTAATATTACATTTTGGTCATAGACCTAGAGACCATTCAAGTAACAAACATTTGAAAATAATAGAGGAAATCAGCAAGGGAACATATATTATTTTACAGGGCTGTACATGCAGTTCATACATACATAATTTCCATACATACAGTACATTCTCAAGCACAGTGAATCCATTTCAAAGTCGTTAGCCAGAGTTTAATTTAAAGTTGTCTACCTTAAATGAGCTATACCTGTGCTCGTTAGTGTTTATTGTGACCCATCCATGATTGGTTCCTGCCTTTTATCCACAGCTACTAGAATTCATGCCATCTCCACACAGCCCTCAATAGGAAATAACCTTTTGGAAATGCAAAGACATCCATTACTTGTAGTGCCTTCCTCTCAATGTAAAATGGTGAGCTCATGTTTATCATTCATTACTCACAATGGTGATATTGTGCCTAAGGTTAATCATTCGAATTCCCTCCAACTGCAGAATATCCAGAACATGTTAAGCCTTGCTTTCTTCTCATACACTCTTGGATGTTATCCACATTGCAGAACAGTAAGCTTGTCAAGACTGTTAATATGATTCTAATTTAATGTAAGTAATTATAAACTATTACATGTAGGAAGTAAAAATGTTAGAATTGAATATACAAAGGGAGGTCTAAAACCTGAAAGTACACCTTATGAGAAGGACCCAGGAGTTATAGTCTCTATCTACAGGTCAAGGGAGGTTATGTTTATGTTATATAACACTTTTGTGATGCTTCACCTGGTGCACTTTGTTCAGTTTTGGTCTTCCTTTTACAAGAAAAAGACATAACAGCACTAGAAAAAGTCAGCTAGGCTGATTCCAGGACTAAAAGTTATGAGCTATAATTAGAGAATGAAGGATCTGAACCTTTTCATTTTAAGCAAACAGAGATTAAGCAGGAACATGGCTAAAGCCTTTAAAATTATAAAAGGAATTAGTACAGCAGTTACCAGTTTTTACTATAATATAAACTCTGCAATAAGAACATAAGGGAGATGGTTGGAAACTTGGTAAGGGAAAATTTCACACAAATGTTAGAATGTTTTCCCCACAGTAAATAAATAGAATAAATTACCAAGTAGTGTGGTAGAGTGTAGGACTTTAAGGACCTTCAAATCACAATTTGATGTTATTGTTGATAATCTAGGTGAATAGGATGGACAAACTTGTTGGGCTGAATGGCCTGTTCTCATCACAATTTTTCTAATGTTCTAATGATTCTAATCTCAGAATACAAAATGGTGAACATCTATTAATCTGCATATGCAAAGTCATTGTAAATTAACAAGTTATACAGTACAGGGTCCATGGTAACTACAGTGCCCCCTTAAAACATAAACCAGTGTACTCACTAATAACTCTGTCCATTCAAAAGACAAAATATGGAGTAGCAAACGGTCACCATTTCTCTTTTACTACACCTATGAAATAAGAATATCAGATCAAATCTTGGGTGGACAGTGCCACACTCAGAACTGCTTAGGTGTGGCTCACTATCATTTTAGTGGTCACCATATTTCCACTCTTTAGTCTACCAGCCCAGTTTTACAATTGCCAATAAATAATCTGCCAGAGGAATTAAGGGTGGATGGAGCATCAGTCTATCACAGGATGCATGCTTGTGTGTGTGTGTGTATGAGAATAAAAGTGGATGTCTGTGGGTTTGTGCGCCTATGCAGTCTTTTATTGAAAATTAATATTGGCAAACTGATTTGGAGCAGAGACATGCACTGCTTCTTGTTAGTTCTCTGCCTTGAAATTTAAATTGACAACAATAGATCCTGCTAGTGTTAATAAAACCGTATTAGTGCTAGAGTGTCTATATTAGTCACTAGCATAAAATAATTAGTCATAACATGTAGAGTTGTATAAGAATTTATGACAAGAAAAGGCTAGTCTCCAATGTTACAAGTTGTAACATTTTGTGATGGTTCTGCTACATTCTCTAATGTCCACCATCCTATATGTCTCTGTCTGTGTTATTGATATGCTTTGTGCTGTTTGTGCTGCTTGAAATTGTTTGTCAGTGAATATGTTCTCCTGGTTTTCTTTCAGGGGAAAATACAATTGAAGGTTTGCTTTTTGGGAAGGCCCAGGTAAATAAGAGGAAAGGAAGTCAAGAAGCATCAAGCTGTACTCATGGCAGCCAATCATCGCAGACGCTCTAATGCTATCAAGTTGTATTAATGCCAGATGTGATTGTCTCCTGCCAGCTGAAGATTGGCTTTCCATCATTTTTGATCAGAGAGATAATAAAATTCCTACCTGATCCCCTACACTCCCCTACTCATCTGTTGTTTAAAAGAAGGTGCAGTACAAAATGAAGATTAAAAATAACCAGAGACTGGAAGATTAATCTGTCCACTGTACACATAATGGTAATGACAAGCAGACTGTGGGTTCAGTGCCCAGCACTCCCCACCAATAATACTTACCTGATTAAAATTGCTTTTCCTCTTAAAATATTAAGCATTTGTATTTTACTGTATTTGTCTAACCTGTATATATAGAATTCAGGTCCTAAGGTTAGAGACTGACGACAGACTGGCTCCTTGCATATGCCTCTAAATTGATAAAGGGCAGGGAGGAGCAGGATGAGATGTGAAAGAAAACAACCAGACATGCAGTAGAGACAAACAGTAGCCCCATGGTGACAAAACCAACATGAGGGTCATTTACTGTAGGTGATTAGGTTGCTCACCAGACAGAGTGAAGGGACACAGTAGGATTTACAGAGGCTCCATTCAGTGAAAGGGTAAGAGTGCATTTTAATGGTGTCTATCTTTATTGATCAGTCTGAATTTTACAGTGCTCAGTCTCAGTCAGTGGATAAAACTTTGTGCCGTGGAATTCGATTTCAGTAGTTAGACCAGGTGTTGCAGTTTGGAGATTGGTCAGGGTTTTAGATGTGCCCATTTTAGTAAAGTGATACAACTGAGTTTTATGTGATCATAACTGGATTTTATAGATTGTAGCCTCATGAAGGTTTAAAACAATTGGTTTTATATGGCCTCCATCCTCACAGGATAGTAAGACTTTTATATTGTCAATCCTCTGTGAATGGCTAGTATTGTGCTTATACATAAAACATTTTAGTAGGTCTTGGTTTAAAATTGTCCATCATCAGCCATAGAAGATGGTGTGTCTCCTTAAGGGTCAGGTTGGACTTGACAGTGTCTGGCACCCCAATGAGGGGAATTACTATGTTTTTCCATTCTGTTAGTCCTCTGTAGTCAGGCTGGGTTTTATAGTGTTCATAATCAGTGCAAAGTTAGGACTTTGTTTAATGGAGCAGATTATCAGTAGTCTGACTTGGTTTGCAATACCTGGTATTAGTGAAGGGATGATACTGGTATGACAATCTCAGTAAAGGTCTAAGACTGCTCTTTCATGGTGTCTATTATGGGTTTTCAGTGGTCTGCCTTAGTTAATGGACAATACTTGGTACCTGTTTTAAATGTAAGGGTAAAACTGTTTTGTCATAGTGTCTATCTCTATATGAATACTGAACTTTTCAGTTACCAGATTCAGTGAAGGTTGTAAAAAAGACAACAGAATACATCAAAACCTTTTGGGGCACCAGTAGTATCCTATTTAATTTAATATTGATGAAGCAGGTGAAACAAGCCAAGCTGATGAATTGGGCAACACCAGTGTGTCTTCCACAGCAGTCATCCATCACCTGATGCTTTCTGAGGAGCCAGCAGATTTCATCTGGTCAGAACCAGAAGAGGCAGAGACCAAGGAAGGATCATTTGCCCTTTCTTTGGCTCCTGGTCTTTTTGGCTGATGGTGGGAAAGGAAAACAGGTAAGTAATTGTGGTACATCCATTACTTTTCTCAATGTTCCTGTTTAATTGTTCCCAGTATGAGGTGTACTATGACACAAGATTATATTGAACTTTCATGTGTCAAACTCTCAGTAGTCAGATGTGATTTTACATTGTCCAGCAAACAGTAAAAGGGTTGGATTCAAATTGGTGAACACCTTCACTCAAAGATTTAGACTTTATATTATTACTTAAGGACTCTGCAGCTAGCCTATGTTTCACAGTGTGTTGTATGGTCATAATAAGACTGTGTATTAATCATGACCATCCTCATTGGTCAGACCAGGTTTAATTGTACCCAGTGTGTGATGGTTTTATGGAGTCATGCCAAAATAGGCTGATACATGTCACATGTTTCTGCTTTGGTAGTGGACTGGAATGTAAAGCATCCATTCGCTATGAACAGTTAAAACTGAGTTTTCATGGTCTTCAATCACAATAGTCAGACTGTGTTTTGCAATGTCTAGCCTCAGTGAGCAGTTAAAAATGGATTTTCATGGTGACCATTTACAAAGGTCACACCAATACCTGGCTTCAGTGAAAGGATTAGACATGTTGCCATGGAGTTTTAAGTGACCAGTCTCAGTGATGATGCTGTTTCATAGCAATCAGGTATCTGTCATGAGTGGGACTTCATGAGATCACAGGTCTCAATAGCTGGAGAAGCCTTCAGAGTTCTTTGCTTTAGTGATTGGAGTAAGTTTAATAATGTACAGCCTAAAAGAAGGCCTGTTTCAGTGGCTTGACTTCATTCCCTTGGTTTCATAATTCCCAGCCACAAACTACTGAACTAGACTGTAAATGACATCTAGTTTTAGCTTCAATATAAATAAACAAAAGTGAGCAACTGGCACTGACCCATCATCTAACATTCTGGAACAGACCTGGGCAATATCAATCTACCCCTTTCTGCATTTTGGGCTGGGTGAAGCAACCTATTCAAACAGTATTATATTAAATGCAGGAATCAGTCCTGGACGCTGCATTAGTCTACCGGCCAGGGCCGTCTTTACGTGTATGGGCACAATGGGCACTGGCCGTGGCCCCAGGATCATAGGTACCCACAATGTTTCTGATGCTTGTGTATGTTTCTGTTTTGCCCAGGGTCCTATGAAGCTGTTAAGACAGCCCTGCGATGGGGCACATTTTGATGCACCACTAAATTCACCAACACTGGAACAATTGACGTAATATGCCCGTCTTCAGGAAATGTGAGAAAAACTGGTGTTCAGAAAAATCATGGCAAAGGACGAACATGCAGAATACATATGTTAACCGCCACCGCCCTACTTTGACCAATTTTCATTTAACTATGCCAGCGGCTGGACGTACACATTTGTTCATAGCTTCCTTCGATTTGAGTGATTTCTTCATTAAGTAAAAATGTACTGAATGTCAAGTCGTCCTCAGATGACCACAGGTTCGAGTAAATTAATCCCTTGTTTATATGAGTTAAAAACAGGCTTCAACCTGAAAAATCGAGCCAGCGGTGTGGCTATGTGACCCTCAACAAAGCAGGTGGCTGCTTTGTCCAGAAGGTAGGCGAGGCGTTTAACAAATCTTGGTTTCCGCGCGGAATGACTAAATTTCTGCGTCAGTCTGGCGCCATCTATCGAAAGATGAAAGCACAATCCTGTTTTTCGGTACCGGGGATGATGAACGAAATACTGTCTTCTGATTTCGGATGGTATGGTGGACAGTCTTAATGAGACCAGGAATCAAGGACATGTTGGTCCATCAATTTTATTAGTAATTTTCTTTTTATTTTCTCACTCCAGTGACTACGGTTTCACAGCAGACATTCTGACCGATTCCAATACTGCGGAAATGATAGACCAGGGACCGAGTGTAGACTTCCAGTCTCCTAAACAGCTGTTATGTTACTCTGAATATCACTGCTGTGCTAGTTTGTGAGGCCAGTTCTGTGCTGTTTACCTACCCTGCGACAGGCTCAAATGCAAACTCGTGCCACTGGCAGGAATTAATGCACAGCACAGGAGCGTATAGCGCAACGAAATCCCCTTGCCAGGAAAGAGCATTATTCCTCTAGGATTGTAATAGGATTTACTTCCCTTAATGCATCACTGGAGAACCTATCAAAGTGTACCGTACATTGCAAATAACAGCACCCATTGGTAGGTTCCAAACAGCAATGTTGTCAGCCCTGATAACAGTGTGGCACCAAGAAGCTAGTGCGATTGCATGCAAGTTTTCATCCTAAATGAAAAACGAAAAGCTGATTTCAATCACGGGCTTTAACTGGTGAGGTATATTTTACTTTTTAGCTTTGCAGGATACACTAATGCACTTAATGGTATAGGTGGAGGGAGGCATGGTGGAGCAGTTGGTGGCGCAGCTTCCTCGCAGTTAGGAGACCCGGGTTCGCTTCTTGGGTCCTCCCTGCGTGGAGTTTGCATGTACTCCCCGTGTCTGCGTGGGTTTCCTCCGGGTACTCCGGTTTCCTCCTACAGTCTAAAGACATGCAGGTTAGGTGCATTGGCGATTCTAAATTGTCTGTGTGTGTGTGTGTGTGTGTGCCCTGCGGTGGGCTGGCGCCCTGCCCGGGGTTTGTTTCTTGCCTTGTGCCCTGTGTTGGCCGGGATTGGCTCCAGCAGACCCCCGTGACCCTGTAGTTAGGATATAGCGGATTGGATAATGGATGGATGGTATAGATGGAAACTATAATTACTAAATTACTTTCACTACTTGATCTAGTTCTTAAAATGTGAATGGAGGCTAAAGTATTCAAAAAAATTAAGAATATCTAAATGCCACATAGGTAGTGTGTAATTTCAGCAATAAATATAGATAGATAGATAGAAAGTTTTCATAACTCTTCACTTTTTTCACATTTTGCTAGGTTGCAGCCTTGTACTAAAATCATTTAAATTATTTTTTCCCTTGTTAAGTACCAGAATGGCAAATCAAAAAGAGCATTTTAGAAATAAAAATATATAAACTTTGAAATCTGGCTCAGTTGCATCACACTCAATTGATCACCATCATTGAGATGTTTCAACACTTTTTTTGGAGTCAGCCTATGTTATATTCAATTCCACTTGACTTGGAAAGGTGCACACCCATCTATAGAAAGTCCCACAGCTGAACAATGTATATCAGAGCAAAAACCAGATGATGAGGTGAAAGGAATTGCCTGCAGAGCTTAGAGACAGGATTGTGTTAAGGCCCAGATCTGGGTAAGGATCCAAATAAATTTTAGAAGAACTGAAGGTTCATAAAGAGCACAGTGGTCTCTGTAATTCTGAAATGGAAGGAGTTTAGAACAACAACTAAGCAATCTTGGCAGAAGGACTTTGGTAGTAGAAGTGACCAAAAGCATGATGGTCACTCTGACTGAACACCAGAGAACCTGTGTGGAGATGGCAGAAATTTCCAGAAGGACAGTCATCACTACAACACTCCACTGATGTGGGCTTATGACAGAGTTGCCAGACAAAAGACATATGGTCAATGCTTATTCCTGCCTTGAATATGCTGCTACTGGTATTAGACTCTAGCTGCTGTGGAAGAATATACTACTGTATATGCTCAGGGATTATATTCTGCTCTTTGAATGTTTACATTATATCACTAGGAAAACACATTTTGTTGTTTCTCAATAAGTAATGAACTGGGTTTCATGTATATCTTGTTTAAGTTGTAACCAAATCTGTACTTTTATAGGTACTGTTTAAGAATATCATGCTTATTACAATTTCCACTAAGGCTCATTAGAGGTCTGTGAAGGTAAAGGAGTTTCAAGGACAGGCAGCTACTGATAAGATAATTAATGATTACTGTAAGCAATAAAACTGATAAATGTTTGCTAAGTAAGGGTCACCAGACATGACCTAACTCTTGTTGGTATGAAGTAAGCAGGTTGACATTGATTGATGTAATGGCAAGTGTGGGGGGAAGATATTTAAGCAATAAAACTACTTTAATGATATTATTACGGATTTCAATGTAAAGTTCTGGATCAGCATTAATGCTATTAAAGACCTCCTTTTGTTAAATTAAAATATTGTGGCTTATTTTCTTCCACATTGCTGTAAACCTGTAATAGGCAAAAAGTAGGTGCAAAGAATGGATAGACTGATGAATGTTCCTTTGTGAAAAAAACAAAATTTCACTCTTTGATCTTTTAGCAATGTATTAATTAAATTAAGATAAATTAACACACATGTCACTGGGGCATAGTGGCTCAAGGGCTGATGCCTGTGTCTCTCAACCCCAGAAGACTAGGTTTTAAACCTGGTCCATTAACTGACAGTATGGAGTATTGTGTTATCCTTGTGTCTCTGTGAGCTTTCCACAACATATTCCAGTTTTCTAGCGACATCCTAAGGATGTGTGGGTGTTTTATTGTGTTATCAGATCACATGTGACATGCACCTAACACCAAATGTACTAACCTCTTAGTTTCTTTAATTAAAGAAGGTTAGGAAGAAATGTCAAAACCAGCACATCAATTGTTATTTGTAATGTCTTACTTGTGTTACTATATATTCAATCCTAGGCATCTGTCTCTATTGACAGGTGTCACAATAATGAGACATGAACAGATAAAGGTTTGGGACAGCCACCCGTGTAATATGGTATCCCGGCTGCAAAAGTCATTTTAGTCACAATAACCAACACTGAAGTGCATACAACAGAGTCCAAAACAAGACTGAGGGAAAAGGGGAAAAGGGCATGCTTTTAAAGGGGAAGACAGGAAGTGAGGTCATAAGGATCGGGCATGTGTTCATCGCTCATTGGATCAGGCCCGGACCTGACATCAGGGGGGCCGGAGCTGGTAAGGTCTGTTTCCATTGGTTCGGTCCCGGAAGTGATGTCAAGAGAGCCAGGTGGAGTCTCCCAGGAATGGTCTACAGGGAAGTGAGAAAAAGAGTCAGTGCACTCTGCCACATCCCGGCATGCCTCCGAAATGCCTTCATTTAAGCCCTTTAGCTGCCTCCCATGCGCACGTGTGTGACAAAGGATGCTTACTGACCAGAGCTGTTTTTACTTCCCAACATTTACTTCAAACTAGCTTTACCAGCAATAGCAGCCATCACAAGATCATCCTCTTGTGCCCTTAAGAGGCTGCAATTAGGCAAGGAATGGATAATCTAGCTTTCTGGTGCTAGTAGCAATTCATCCATCCATCCAGCCATCCATTTTCTAACCCGCTGAATCCAAATATAGGGTCACGGGGGTCTGCTGGAGCCAATCCCAGCCAACACAGGGCACAAGGCAGGAACCAATCCTGGGCAGGGTGCCAACCCACCGCAGAGTAGCAATTCAGATAAAGATAATGAGTTTAAGACTTTACTTACAGATTATATTTATTTGCATCAAAACCAAAATCAAAAAATATAGGTAATACAAAGAATTATTCAGCCTGGGTTAATTTCTGTAATCTTCTTTCAGTTGCAAATGACTTTTCCCAGACGGCCTTTTTTCTTTAGGTGCAAATAATATACCCTTTAATTGAAAAAGATTTCTTCCCGAAGACAGATCTCCTTTGAAGATACAAGTTATATCAAAGTACCCATATTTTTCTCCAAATAGCAAATGATCTGAGTTCATCACAAAAATGTCAGAAAAGCAACAACTTTACTAAAAGAAAGTTACATTTTTGCAACTAACAGCAACTGAGAACTCTTAAAGATGTTAAATAAAGGGCAGCCATTTCCCACCTCCCTTTGTGACCAGAATGAAAACTTGGCTTACTTGTTTTCATCCACGTTAGTGGATCTTACAGTTTTCTGAAAACACACAGAAAAATGCTAGTAAATCATTATCACAACATTCAGGTTAATTTCCCATGGATACCAAAAGATGTGTTTTCTAACTAAGCAAAATACTCGAAATCCTACTTTCTCTTTCAGCTTTCCAAGAATACATTGAATTCATGTTCAGCTTGACAAGACTTGTAGGGCAAGATGTATCACCTGAAATCTGTCAGCTGAAAAGGTTAAAGTATTTCCAATAGCAGTGGGCTAAGTTGACTACTAATTATATGCTATCAAGAATTGGCTCTTGATGTTCAATTGATGCTGCAAGGACATATCCCTTTAAAAGGTATACAGTACAAAAGGGTATGTACACCTAACAAAAAAATCATACCACCTAGCCTCCGTGGCTAAGTCTATGCAAGGGTACCTTAAGTGAGATTCTGATAACTGAAGATAGCAATGCAGATTCACTCTGGATATCGATCCGTGAACCAACTCTTTGTATTTGCACAGATGCGATATTTCAGATGTCTACATGCGCTTTGTGGATTTACAAAAAGCACATGACTGTGTACCCTTGCCTGATGAAGGGCCTTAGCTGCCCTCGAAAGCTTGCATTTGTAATCTATTTAGTTAGCCAATAAAAGGTTTCATTTCACCCTACTCTCTCCTGTATCAATCTATGGCTAACAAGGTACAACACTCTACTCCTGTAGTACTGTGTCATGCGGAAGGTGCTTCAAAACTATGAAGTTCCTGGGCCAATACAGTGTGCCATCTAACATTTGTATTGCAGAGCAGGAGTAGTGTGCAAATTTGGTGTTAAATAAAGACCATTCAATGAAGGTGTTGAGCTCTGACAAACATGAATCTGGTTTCCTTTCCTACTTAAGATCTTCATGAAGCTCAGGCTGGTAGAGTATCCAGTTTGGAGACTGCACCTCTGCTGTTTGCAGATTATGTTTCTTGTTTGGTTTCATTAATTTCAGATTGCAGGTGAACACTGAAATTGTTTATAGATGAGTGTGATGAGGCTGGGATGAGAACTTGCACCTCCATATCTGAGGTCTTGATAGTGTCAAAAAATGTGCCTTGTTATCATCAGGTGAGCAGCTGTATTATGTGGAAAAGTTTGTGTACCTCAGAAGTTTGTTCTCCATTCAGAACAGATGATTGTTGAGACTGAGAACTGTGCAGTAGCCACAGTTTTACATATGTCATTGTAGAATGTGGTAGTGAAGAGGGAGCTAAGCTCTCAGATAAACCCTTCAATTTACCTGTCAATCTACATAACCATCCTCACCTGACATCACAAGATCTAAGTAGTGAGTTAAAGAATAAAATTACAAGATATGATGCCTGGGCGCTTACAGCCACCCTTTATAACGACACAGACAGGCAAGACACAGGTTTAGTCCACACAGCACACGGTTTCATTTACACCATCCAGCACTTCACAGCACAAGATAAAGCACAGTGCACTAATCACCAACACAGTCCCTTCGCCTTCAGTCCTCCACAACAGGCTTTATCCTCCACCTCCTGACTCTGGCTCTTGGATGCTGGCGACTGGCCCCTTTTTATAGGACTCCTGGAAGGACTCCATGTTCCTAACAAGCCTCTTCTGGCGGCAAACAACCAGGCGTCCCCTGGCAATAGCCACAGGCCACAGCAGGGCTGAACTTCCAAGCTTACAACCTGTGGTCCCACTGGAAGCTAAGGGGGCTGCCCTCTGTCTGTCTTGGGGAGAAACAGTCTTGAAAATACTCTCTCTTCTGGTACTTCCATGATCAGGGCGTCCAGTCCGAGTAAAGGCCCGGGTTGTCCACCACAAAGAATAAGCAGCAAAAAAAAAAAACCAGCTTCCTGCATAGGTTTTCTAGTTTAACTATCTGTCATAGTGTGAGGAGTGCAGAAATATGGAGCTTAAAGTAGAAAAGCTGTTTCTCCAGATCATGAGGAGCTAGTTGAGGTGGTTTGGGCCTGTAAAAATTTTCCAGGTTATCTTTTTTGGGGAGGTTTACAAGGCGCAGCTCATTCAGAGAAGACTAGGAGCAGACCCAAAAGACGCTGGTGAAATCACATTTCTCAGGAAGCTTGGAAGCATCAGAAAAGTTCACAGTTAGAAATTGTTATTGAGCGTAGGGTGGTCTGGCCTTTTCAACTCACCATTATCATCATCAAGATAAGCAGAGTGAAAGCGAAATATAGTGAAGACATGAATCACTGAAAACTTGTGACATATATAAACAAAAATCTGTTTTGTCTCATATTAAAAATTAACCAATTTTAATGTAGCTTAATCCTTGATGTGGCGGCACGGTGGCGCAGTGGTAGTGCTGCTGCCTCGCAGTTAGGAGACCCGGGTTCGCTTCCCGGGTCCTCCCTGCGTGGAGTTTGCATGTTCTCCCTGTGTCTGTGTGGGTTTCCTCCGGGCACTCCGGTTTCCTCCCACAATCCAAAGACATGCAGGTTAGGTGGACTGGCGATTCTAAATTGGCCCTGGTGTGTTTGTGTGTGTCCTGTGGATGGTTGGCACCCAGCCCAGAATTGGTTCGTGCCCTGTGTTGGCTGGGATTGGCTCCAGCAGACCACTGTGACCCTGTATTCAGATTCAGCAGGTTAGAAAATGGATGGATGGAATCCTTGATGCATTCTTAGAGTGCATACCCTCAATTAAATTTTCCTGTATGTCTCTAGAGTCAGATACATTTGAAATAATTCAACAGGAAAACCAAATTTCCACTTGTATTTATTTGAGAATGTCTTATTCTTGAAGCTGAAAACAATATTTTTACTACAAAAAAACAATTTTCAGGTTTTTGAAGTAAAATTTAAAGGGAGTGACCAGTAGGGGATGTTGCAACACCTCAAACCCCAAAACAACAACACTAGACCAATCCTGGGTTCAAATAACATGGGTATTTTTAACCAAAATACCTTACAATAAGGTTCTTTAACAATATTCTTCTTCACTTCTCTGTTTCTTCCTCTCTCTTGTTCCTCCATTCCTCCCAGGTGAGTGTTGCCTATATCCATGCCTGGCCTGAATGTGGCAGAGCTGTTCCTTTTATCTTGGACCTGGGAGTACATCCTGTGCCTGGGCATAGCCTGATGGAAGTACTTCCTGGTCAATCAGGGATTGCCAATTCCACCTGCTCCCTCTTGCAACTTCCACTGAAGCCAACTGGGCAGCCCCACAGGATTACAACTCCCAATATGCCCTTCGGATATTGGTGTGGGAATCCTGGTTTGGGTGTGCTGCCATCTAGCATATTGGACGAGCCACTGCTCCAAATACAAAGTATCACCTTGTTCCTTAATTACATTGGCCTCCTGGCCAGGTATTGAATTATGCCCCATCCTGGTCTGGACACCAGTCCATTGCTGTCGCCCATTACCAAAGTAACATGAAAATTATAATGGTGAATTATAATGCATAAACATCTGGATTTTTAGAATGGCTACCAACTTGCACCCAAAGCTAATAAAGAGACTGATGTCCATAAACTGGGTGCTCTCTAAATTTAGTTAACATTTTCCCCTTATGTCTGCATGGGTTTAAACCAGGTGCAAGGGTTTCCTCCCAAAGACATGTAGGTTAGGTGCACTGACATTGCTAACTTAGCTGTAAAGTGTGTGTACGAATGTGTGTTGGCACTGTAATGGACTGGTGCCTCGTTCAGGGATTGTCCCTGCCTTGCACCCTATGATTCCTGGTATAGGGTCCAACTTCTCTACTGCAGCAATGCCCTGGATAAGCGGGTTAGTAAAATTGATAGACGGAAATATCCTCTTCTTAAATACAGCCAGCCTTGCAGTCCTGGATAAACATCTTTCTAAAAAAATGTACTATAAAATGTATGTATACTTGAACAAAATGTTGTTTTCCTTTGACTATACAGATTTAAAGTATAAACATTTTTGTTTTCCTTGCATATCAGTTTTAGACTGAAAGCAAATGTCATATCTTCTGTTGAGCATTTGAAAGTCTGGGAAATCTTTACCCTTTTTCAACCCTTAGTTTTCAACAGGAAGTCATTGCCAACTGAGGAGATTCCAAAGGACTGGAAAATGGCAAATATTATCCCATTATATAAAAAGGGTGACATGGCAGATCCAAGCAACTATATGCCAGTATGCTTAACATGTATCACAGGAAAAGTAATGGAAGGAATTATTAAGGATAAGATTTACATGTCAAGTACAAGAGTTTTTCAGAACAGTCAGCATGGGTTCAGAAGAGGGAGGTCGTGTTTTACTAACATGTTGGAATTCTATGAGGAGGTAACAAAAGGATACAATGAAAGTGAAGCATATGATATTATTTATATTGACTTTCAGAAAGCATTTGATTAAGTGCCACATGAAAGGTTGGGCATCAAACAGAAAGAAGGGGAAGTTCAGGGTGATGTTTTTAGATGGGTGCAGAATTGGCTCAGGCACATGAAGCAGAGGGTGATGGTGTGAGGAACCTCATCAGAACTGGCTGATGTTAAGAGTGGTGTTCCACAGGGGTCAGTGCTAGGGCCGCTGCTATTTTTAATAGATATAAATGATTTAGATAGGATTATAAGTAACAAGCTGGTTAAGTTTGCAGATGATACCAAGATAGGTGGATTAGCAAGTAATTTGGAATCCGTTATATCATTACAGAAGGACTTAGACAGGATACAGGCTTGGGCAGATTTATGGCAGATGAAATTTAAGGTCAGTAAATGTAAAGTATTACACGTATGAAGCAAAAACATTAAGTTTGTATACACAATGGGTGGTCTGAAAATCAAAAGTACACCTTATGAGAAGGATTTAGAAATCAGAGTGGAATCTAAGCTATCAACTTCCCAACATTGTTCAGAAGCCATTAAGAAGGCAAACAGAATGTTAGGTTATATAGCACGATGTGTGGAGTACAAGTCCAAGGAGGTTATGCTCAACCTTTATAATGCACTGGTGAGGCCTCATCTTGAGTACTGTGTGCAGTTTTGGTCTCCAGGCTACAAAAAGGACTTAGCAGTGCTAGAAAAGGTCCAGAGAAGAGCGACTAGGCTGATTCCAGGACTACAGGGGATGAATTGTTAGGACAGATTGAAAGAGCTGAGCCTTTTCAGTTTAAGCAAAAGAAGATTAAGAGGTGACATGACAGAAGTGTTTAAAATTATGAAGGGAATTAGTACAGTGGATCGAGACTGTTATTTTAAGTTCATCAAGAACACGGGGACACAGTCAGAAACTTGTTAAATTTTGAATAAACATTAGGACTTTTTCTTTACACAAAAATGATAGACACTTGGAATAAGCTACCAAGCAGTGTAATTGATAGTAAGACTGTAGGGACTTTCAAAACTAGACTTGATGTTTTTTTGGTAGGAATAAGTGGATAGGACTGGTGAGCTTTGTTCAGATGAATGGCCTGTTCTCGTTTAGATTGTTCTAATGTTCTAATACCTCTATGCACATTTACTGTCCTTCTTAATTAAGAATTGTCTTTATTAACTGGGTCAAATACGGTAGGGTTGGAATGCAAGACCAGTTATGACATTAGAGTAGGCCTTGCTATGTCCAAATTGTTTTGTAAAAAGATCTTAATCATACCTCTGGCACACCATGCCAACTTCAATGAAATAAAACTAACCAATTTATTAGGAAAATTATTTATTTTTAAATAAAAAACATATGAATGAATAAAATGAATCTAGTCTTTTTCTAGATTGTCGTAATTGCAGGTTTTCCTATTTGTTTGTCCCAGGAAGATGAAGTAGTAACAATCCTAGATTATGGGAGACTGTCACAAATAATTGATTTGTGTGTTTCACTAAAAGCTATAAAATTGAAAATATTTGTCAGTGCTCATAGACAGAGATCCTGTACATCTTAAGACTGCAAATGATGGAGGACATCATACTGTACATGTAGTTGTGATACATATAACAATAATAAAATTCAAACCTAAATATTCTTTTTTATTACATTTTATTTGATAAAGTGAAAATGGAATCTCTCTATTATAAAAAAAAATCTTAGAAGGAGACAAGACTTGATTTTCTCAGACAGACACTTATACGTCCCACGACAATGTTGGCGTGGTACACATGCAGAGTAGGTTAGAGATAATGAAAGTACTAAAATTCGAAAGTCTTAAAAAGATCATAGTAAAAATCACATTAGCGCAAACAAATGGAAATTATTACTCTGTGAAATAACGGAACAGCGAAAAGAGATTGAATATATTGTTCAGATTTAAACATTAAGTTTAATGAAGTCCTGTGAGTCGGAGACTTTTAACATGAGATTCTTTCAAGTCACGCCCTACTTACAACTATTTTCAAACAAGACCATGGTCATCTAACCTCAGTCGTGTGAATACTTTTGTCAGACACCCTTCCTGCGCTCTCAGCTATTATAAATTTTATCAGGACAATAATTTTACACGTTCTAGATGCTACGTCAATGACTATTCAAAGAAGAAAGAGCAGCACAAACATTCAAAAAAGTCATTTTATTTATTAGAGATAAAGAAACAATATTAACTCACAGGCAGTTATACGTTGCATTGTCATGATGTAAGTCCAAACACGGAATCAAAATTCAATGCGATCTTGAAGAAAAGTTAATTCCAAATATTACTTTTACTAAAGCTTTAAATTAAAAGTGAAAATAATGCATATGTAACAATTCCCATGAAAATAACAATTTCTTTAAATTGTATATCCGATTAACTAAACCCGGGGATGGGTGAGCGAAACGAGCTGAGGGCGAAGCCCTCTAGTACAATAAAAAGTAACAAATAATAATAACTGATTTTTGGACTATGTAAGAACAAAAACAAACCCCAACCCTCCCCCACCCACTCCACCTTAATGTAGAAGGTTAATTAAATAGATAACATCCATACAATATGAGAAAAAAAAGATTGGATGAGCACACTGGTGCACACACACACACACATACCACAAAAACACAAGGTGAAGTAATCTAAAAATAAAAAAAAAGCAAGGAAAGTTTGACAGGGGAAACTGCCTGATGGAAGAACCACCAACTAGCTCTTTATAAAATGAACAAAATAAAGTTATTTGTGGATAATAGAACCAGAAGAGTTGTTAATCTGAAATGCAAAATTTTCAAGAAGGGTAAGATTGTCCCCTCCTTGAACCATTACCTTATCGTGGTGGAGGAGTTTGCATGTCCCAATAATCCTAGGAGCTATGTTGTCTGGGGCTTTATGCCCCTGGTAGTGTCACCCAAGGCAAACTGGTCCTAGGTGAGGGATGAGACAAAGAGCGGTTCAACAAACCTCCAATGAAGAGCAAAAACATTGGACAACGTTTTCCCTTGCCCGGACGCGGGTCATCAGGGCCCCCCTCTGGAGCCAGGCCTGGAGGTGGGGCTCGATGGCGAGCACCTGGTGGCCAGGCCTGCACCCATGGGGCTCGGCCGGGCACAGCCCGAGAGGTAACGTGGGTCCTCCTTCTCATGGGCTCACCACCTATGGGAGGGGCCAAGGAGGTCAGGTGCAGTGTGAGTTCGGTGGTGGCCAAAGGCGGGGACCTTGGCAGTCTGATCCTCGGCTACATAAGCTGGCTCTTGGGACGTGGAATGTCACCTCTCTGAAGGGAAGGAGCCTGAGCTAGTGCTGAGGTCGAGAGGTTCCGGCTAGATATAGTCGGACTCACCTCGACGCACAGCTTGGACTCTGGAACCAATCTCCTTGAGAGGGGCTGGACTCTCTACCACTCTGGAGTTGCCCCCAGTGAGAGGCGCCGAGCAGGTGTGGGCATACTTATTGCCCCCCGACTTGGAGCCTGTGCATTGGGGTTTACCCCGGTGGACGAGAGGGTGGCCTCCCTCCACCTTCGGGTGGGGGAAAGGGTCCTGACTGTTGTTTGTGCATATGCGCCGAACAGCAGTTTGGAGTACCCACCCTTTTTGGAGTCTCTGGAGGGGGTGCATTTTTTCACTTAAGAAACATAAGTAAAGTTAGACCTCTTATATCACTGAAAGATGCTAAGAAATTAATTCACGCTTTTGTTTTCAGTCGACTAGATTACTGTAACGCACTCCTCTCAGGACTACCCAAGAAAGATAAATCGTTTGCAACTAGTGTAGAATGCAGCTGCTAGAATCCTAACTAGGAAAAGAAAATCTGAACACATTACTCCAGTTTTGATGTCACTACACTGGTTACCTGTGTCATTCAGGATTGACTTTAAAATTCTGCTTAAGGTTTATAAAGCCTTAAATAATCTCGCCCCATCTTATATATTGGAATGTCTGACACCCTATATTCTAAATCGTAACCTCAGATCCTCAAATGAGTGTCTCCTTAGAATTCCAAGAACAAAACTTAAAAGAAATGGTGAGGCGGCCTTCTGCTGTTATGCACCTAAAATCTGGAATAGCCTGCCAATAGGAATTCGCCAGGCTAATACAGTAGAGCATTTTAAAACTCTGCTGAAAACATATTACTTTAACATGGCCTTTTTATAACTTCAATTTAACTTAATTTAACTTAATCCTGATACTCTATATGTTCAATTTCCTCATAATAATTATTCATGGTGGCTCTAAAATCCGTACTGACCCCTACTCTCTTTTTCTGTTTCTTTTTCCGGTGTCTTTGTGGTGGTGGCCTGCGCCACCTACACCTACTCAAAGCTTCATGATGCTCCAACAATGATGGATGGATTCAAAAGGCAGAAGTCTCAGTGACCATCATCATCAAGTCCTTACATGAGAACTCTAAATCCAAAGAGGACTGTTTCATTTATGTTTGGTAGAATTTCCAGAGGGGACTGGGCGGTCTCATGATCTGGATTCCCTACAGATTTTATTTTCTTCTCCAGCCGTCTGGAGATTTTTTTTTTTGTTTTTTCTGTCCCCCCTGGCTATTGAACCTTACTCTTATTCTATGTTAATTAATGTCGACTTATTTTGTTTTATTATTGTGTCTTTTATTTTTCTATTCTTTATTATGTAAAGCACTTTGAGCTACTGTTTGTATGAAAATGTGCTATATAAATAAATGTTGTTGTTGTTGTTGAGGGCGTACCTTCTGGGGACTCCCTCGTTCTGCTGGGAGACTTCAATGCTCACGTGAGCAATGACAGTGAGACCTGGAAGGGCGTGATTGGGAGGAATGGCCCCCCCGATCTGAACCCAAGTGGTGTTTTGTTATTGGACTTCTGTGCTCATCACGGATTGTCCGCAAAGAACACCATGTTCAAGCATAAGGGTGTTCATATGTGCACTTGGGACCAGGACACCCTAGGCCTCAGTTCGATGATCGACTTTGTGGTCGTGTCGTTGGACTAGTGGCCATATGTCTTGGACACTCGGGTGAAGAGAGGGGCGGAGCTGTCAACTGATCACCACCTGGTGGTGAGTTGTCTTCGATGGTGGGGGAAGATGCCGGTGGTGAGTTGTCTTCGATGGTGGGGGAAGATGCCGGTCAGGCCTGGTAGGCCCAAACGTGTTGTGAGGGTCTGCTGGGAACGGCTGGCGGAGTCCCCTGTCAGAAGTAGCTTCAACTCCCACCTTCGGCAGAACTTCGACCACGTTCCGAGGGAGGTGGGGGACATTGAGTCCGAATGGGCCATGTTCCGTGCCTCTATTGTTGAGGCGGCTGACCGGAGCTGTGGTCGTAAGGTGGTCAGTGCCTGACCTGCAATCCCCGAACCCGCTGGAGGGATGCCGTCAAGCTGAAGAAGGAATCCTATAGGAACTTTTTGTCCTGTGGGTCTCTGGAGGCAGCTGATAGGTACCGGCAGGCCAAGCAGAATGCGGCTTCTGTGGTTGCTGAGGCAAAAACTCGGGCATGGGAGGAGTTTGGAGAGGCCATGGAGAATGAGGAGATTCTGGTCCACCATCCGGCGTCTCAGGAGGGGGAAGCAGTGCAGTGTCAACACCGTATATGGTGGGGATAATGCACTGCTGACCTCGACTCAGGATGTTGTGGGTTGGTGGGGGGAGTTTTTCGAAGACCTCCTCAATCCCACTAACATGCCTTCCAATGAGGAAGCAGAGCCTGGGGACTCTGAGGTGGGCTCTCCCATCTCTGGGACTGAGGTCACCGAGGTGGTCAAAAAACTCCTTGGTGGCAGGGCCCCAGGGGTGGATGAGATACGCCCGGAGTTCCTCAAGGCTCTGGATGTTGTAGGACTGTCTTGGTTGACATGTCTCTGCAATATCGCATGGACATCGGGGACATTGCCTCTGGATTGGCAGACTGGGGTGGTGGTCCCCCTCTTTAAAAAGGGAGACTGGAGGGTGTGTTCCAACTACAGAGGGATCACACTCCTTAGCCTCCCTGGGAAAGTCTGTTTGGGTGTTCTGGAGAGGAGGGTCCGTCGGATAGTCGAACCTCGGATTCAGGAGGAACAGTGTGGTTTTCATCCTGGTCGCGGAACAGTGGACCAGCTCTATACCCTTAGCAGAATCCTGGAGGGTGCATGGGAGTTTGCCCAACCAGTCTACATGTGTTTGTGTGAACGTGGAAAAAGCGTTCGACCGTGTCCCTCGGGGAATCCTGTGGGGGGTGCTCCGGGAGTATGGGGTACCAGACCCCCTGATAAGAGCTGTTCGGTCCCTGTACAACTGGGGTCAGAGCTTGGTCCGCATTGCCGGCAGTAAGTCGAGCCCGTTTCCAGTGAGAGTTGGACTCCACCAGGGCTGCCCTTTGTCACCGATTCTGTTCATAACTTTTAGGGACAGAATTTCTAGGCGCAACCAGGGTGTTGAAGGGGTCCGGTTTGGTGGACTCAGGATTGGGTCACTGCCTTTTGCAGATTATGTTGTCCTGTTTGCTTCATCAGGCCGTGATCTTCAGTTCTCTCTGGAACGGTTCGCAGCTGAGTGTGAAGTGGCTGGGATGAGAATCAGCACCTCCAAATCCGAGACCATGGTCCTCAGCCAGAAAAGGGTGGAGTGCCCTCTCAGGGTTGGGGGAGAGATCCTGCCCCAAGTGCAGGAGTTCAATTATCTAGGGGTCTTGTTCACGAGTGAGGGAAGAATGAACTGTGAGATCGACAGGCGGATCGATGCGGCATCTGCAGTGATGTGGGCTCTACATCGTTCTGTCGTGGTGAAAAAAGAGCTGAGCCGTAAGGCAAAGCTCTCAATTTACCAGTCGAGATTGTGAATACAAGCGGCTGAAATGAATTTCCTCCGCAGGGTGTCTGGGCTTTCCCTTAAAGATAGGGTGAGAAGCTCAGTCATCCAGGAGGGGCTCAGAATAGAGCCGCTACTCCTCCACATTGAGAGGAGTCAGATGAGGTGGCTTGGGCATCTGATCAGGATGCCTCCTGGACGCCTCCCTGGTGAGGTGTTCCGGGCACATCCAACTGGGAGGAGGCCCCGGGGAAGACCCAGGACACGCTGGAGGGACTATGTCTCCCGGCTGGCCTGGGAACGCCTTGGGATTCTCCCGGAAGAGCTGGAAGAAGTGGCCAGGGAGAGGGAAGTCTGGGCCTCTCTGCTTAAGATGCTGCCCCCGCGACCCAACCCTGGATAAGCGGAAGAGGATGGATGGATGGATGGATTGTAAAATGAGGACTTCCAGATTGCAGGAGAGACAAGGGCAGGAGATTTCCAACGAAAGGCTAAAAGCAACTTAGCTGCAATGGCTGTAATCATTAAAAGTCTCCACTAGAAAGAGAAATTGAGGAAAGAGAAAAAAGGTGTAGGAGAAGCAGAACTTGAGGGGAGAAAGGAATGGGGAAAGAATAGATGGAAGAAAGTTTCAGGAACTTTAAGAGGACAAAGGTGACATAGGAGATCTTATTCTAGTCCCATTAGATAATGTCTTCAGGGAAGTACGGTACATTCTGTCTTCTTATTCTTCTTCTTTCGGCTGCTTCCAGTAGGGGTTGCCACAGCTGATCATCTTCTTTCATATCTTTCTGTCCTCTTCATCTTGTTCTGTTATACCCATCACCTGCATGTCCTCTCTCACCACATCCATAAACTTTCTCTTAAGCCTTACTCTTTTCCTCTTCCCTGGCAGCTCTATCTTTAGCATTCTTATCCCAATATACTCAGCATCTCTCCTCTGCACATGTCTAAACCAATGCAATCTCACCTCTCTGAATTTGTCTCCCAACCGTCCAACTTGAGCTCTAATGTACTCATTTCTGATCCTGTCCATCCTTGTCACACCCAGCACAAATCTTAACATCTTTAACTCTGCTACCTCCAATTCTGTCTCCTGCTTTCTGGTCACTACCATTGTCTCCAACCATATAACATAGCTGGTCTCACTACTGTCCCGTAGACCTTCCCTTTCACTCTTGCTGATACCCGTCTGTCACAAATTACTCCTGACACTCTTCTCCAACCATTCCACCCTGCCTGCACTCTCTTTTTCACCTCTCTTCCACAATCCCCATTACTCTGTACTGTGGATCCCAAGTATTTAAACTCATCCACCTTCACCAACTCTACTCCTTGCACCCTCATCATTCCATTGACCTCCCTTTTATTTACACAAATGTATTCTGTCTTGTTCCTTCTGACCTTCATTCCTCTCCTCTCTAGAGCATAGCTCCACATCTCCGGGGTCTTCTCAACCTGCTCCCTACTATCGCTACAGATCACAATGTCATCAGCAAACATCATAGTCCACAGGGACTCCTGTCTAATCACGTCTGTCAACCTGTCCATCACCATTGCAAATAAGAAAGGGCTCAGAACCGATCCCAAATGTAATCCCACCTCCACATTGAATGCACCTGTCACTAATACCACAGACCTCACCACTATCACACTTCCCTCGTACATATCCGGTACAACTCTTAAGTAGCTCTCTGTCACTCCCAACTTCTTCATACAATATCACAGCTCAACTTGAGGCATCCTGCCATATGCTTTCTCCAGGTCCAAGATGCAATACAACTCTTTCTGGCCTTCTCTATACTTTTCCATCAACAATCTCAGAGAAAACATCACATCTGTGGTGCTCTTTCTTGGCATGAAACCATACTGCTGCACACTAATCATCACCTCACTTCTTAACCTAGCTTCCACTACTCTTTCCAATAACTTTATGCTGTGGCTCATCAATTTTATCCCCCTGTAGTTATTACAGTCCTGCACTTCATAATGGTAATAATGGTATCTTTATTCTGTGTTGCAGCAATATGTGTTAACCTATCCACATTGACTTGTTTCACAATGGTGACCTATAAGCTTAACTGATCTCTTAAAGCTTTGATTCTGTCAATGGAAGAGAGTATATTTACAGATGTACCTTTAATGCTGGAATTAATCATCTTTAAATGTTCAAAGATATTAACTAAGTACAATAGTTTTGCAATCCAAGTATCATCTGCAAGTGACAGGAAGAATTCTTCTTGCATTTCAAAGTTAAAAAATATCCATCTCATCCTTCAGTTCTAATACTTGTGACAAAACTTTATCTCCTTTAGCTAGACATCATGCTTCCTTGTGAAGAAGAAGAATATTAAAATACTTTGCCTCAAAAAGATGTGTTTTGAGAGGTCTACTTTTTATGGACTTAATCATTTTGCAACTGTATCAAGTACATTTATAACTCATCGTTGAGTGTTTTTCACAATGGTCAAGGCAGTATATTATTAATATAGCACTGTTTTCTTTCTTCACAAAGCTACAAAGCCCATCACTAAACCAACCATTGATGGAGCCCCATCTGTATAAATTCCCACACACAGAGAGAGAAGTGTGTAATGCAGTGTTTCTCAACCTTTAAATATTTGCGACCCAAGTTTTCATAACAATTTTAATCGCACCCCCCCAATGTTTTTTTGAAAGGAGCCCACTAATGCCAATTTATTCTTTTTTAATTAATGATATATCATAGATGCATAATTTATTATACCTACTTAACTTTTATCGACATTTATCTAACTCTATATGTATTTTTCTAGTATCAGAATGTAGTTTAAGTTAATTTGTTTTGGTTTCAATAGATGTATTTTTCATTTTTTTGAATCTTGTTTTCTTTTTTCACATCTTCGCACCCCCCTTTTTGTTACTTCGTGCCCCCCTAGGGGGGCCTGCCCCACAGTTTGAGAACCACTGGTATAATGACATCGCCATGTTCAGAAATGGGCAAGCAGCAGCACCTAAGGCTTGATGACTGGCTACTGGAAAAGTCTTTGGGATTCATCCAGCTTGTAAGCCAGGCTCATGGCCAAGAATGAAAACAGCTTTATTCAGTTAACAGAGCAAATTTTGCTAAGTTTTTATAAAGTGAAATGCTATATTTTTAAAATAGAGTTCAGACAAACACACACACACACCACAGCTGACCAGCAACCTTTAACCCTCAACAATGGACATGCTGCAACAACATACACATTGTGTTACTTATGAACACATTGAAATCACTTCAGTTTTTCTTTTTTTGTCTGGCGCCTCCTAACTCATTAGCACCAGAAACCTACACATACACTATATTTCCAAAAGTATTAGGACACTCCTCCAAATCAATGAATTCAGGTGTTCCCATCACTTCCATGGCCACAGATGTATAAAATCAAGCATCCAGGTATGCAGACTGCTTCTACAAACATTTGTGAAAAAATGGGTCACTCTCAGGAGCTCAGTGAATTCAAACATGGTACTGTGATAGGATGCCACCTGTGAAGTCCATTCATAAAATTTCCTTGCTACTAAATATTTCACACTCAACTGTTAGTGGTATTATAACAAAGTGGAAGCAATTAGGAACAACAGCAACTCAGTCACGAAGTGGTAGGCCACATAAAATCACAGAGCGGTGATAACGCATGTTGAAGCGTACAGTGTGCAGAAGTCACCAACTTTATGCAGAGTCAGTAGCTACAGACCTCCAAAAGCTCAAGAACAGTGCATAGAGAGCTTCATGGAATGGGTTTCCATGGTTAAGCAGCTGCATCCAAGCCTTACATCTCCAAGTGCAATGCAACGAATTCAAATGCAGTGGTGTAAAGCACACCACTACAGAACTCTAGAGCAGTGAAGACATGTCCTCTGGAGTAACGAATCACACTTCTCTGTCTGGTAAACTGATGGACAAGTCTGGGTTTGGTGGTTGCCAGGAGGACGGTACTTGCCTGGCTGTATTATGTCAAGTGTAAAGTTTGGGGGTGGGGGGATTAGGCTGTGGGGTTATTTTTCAGGGGTTGGGCTTGGCCCCTTAGTTGCAATGATAGGAACTCTTAATGCTTCTGCATACGAAGCCATTTTGAACAATCTCATGCTCTGAACTTTGTGGGAACAGTTTTGGGGTGTCCCCTTCCTATTCCAACATGAATGCGCAACAGAGCACAAAGCACGGTCTATAAAGAAATGGATGAGCAAGTTTGGTGTGGAGCAACTTGACTTGCCTGCACAGAGCCCTGACCTCAACCTGATAAGAACAACTTAGGGATGAATTATAGCGGAGACTGTGAGCCAGGCCTTCTCATCCAACATCAGTGCCTGACAGCACAAATGCTTTCCTGGAAGAATGGTCAAATATTCCCATAAACACACTCCTAAACCTTGTGGAAAGCCTTGCCCAGAAGAGTTGAAGCTGTTATAGCTGCAAAGGGTGGACCAACTCCAGATTAAAGCCTATGTGTTAAGAAAGGGATGTCATTAAAGTTCATGTGTGTGTAAAAGCAAGAATCCCAATACTTTTAGCAATATAGTGTATGATATATTGTTCAACTTGTCTTGATGCTTAGTTTTGCAGAATGTTAAGTTTTTTTAGAGTACTTCCCATTTTCAGCCCTCTAGACCCAAAAAAACCCTCATTTTATAGGCCATTTTTGGACCATATTTTGTGCAGTAAAATGTCACCATTATGATAAAAAGTAAACCAATAGGATAGGAGGACTTGAGGTTGTGCATGCCATATCAAGTAGCCTTAAGGATTCTCCCCCTAATGAAAGAAAAGGGGTTAAAGCTACCCCTGCTCACAAAACTTTGAAAAAATGAGGATCGGTAGTATAGGAGTATCGTTTTATGCCATTTCAAGCTTGTTGATGACGAATATGATATTTTGGATATTCAATTATTTACCAGTGATCCTAGCCCTATAAGAGTCATCCACAGAGGTTTACAAATAACTCATTTCAAACATAAGCATATGGAGTATCATTTTAGAGTATTTCAAGGTCAGCAATTATGAATATAATTGTTTCATGATTTTTGATGTTTTACTAGGGATCTAGCCCACCATGGATCTCAATCAGATGGTGAAAAATGACAAAATAATATCACAATTAAGATTATTTAGCCTTTAAACATTTAAATTGAATCACAAATTTTAATATTAAATTTTTTTGGCACATCTATTTTTGTTTATTATGCACTTCTTCCTCATTAAGTAAAACATTACATTTATGAATTAGGATATTTTAAATGGTCTTGGTTGCTAGTGCCTTTAATAATAATAATAATAATAATAATAATAATAATGCTAGCTCGATTCATTAACATGTCCTTTTGCGACACCTGTGAACTGTGCCACCCAGTGGCACCGTTGAAAATCACTGTTTTAGTATATCTGAATGCAGCTAATGATTATTTCTTTGTGCCCTTTGCTCTACTTAGTGGTAAAAGCAAACAGTGTGATGTACACTTTGTGAAAAATGGCTGCTGCTTTAAGATTTAAAAAAATGCGAACTTTCTTTGGCTTTATGCCTTCCGTATTATATTACTTACACACTGTATTTGACAGTATTTTCGTTTTACATAACTCACATCACCATTTCCTTATTACATTTTCCCAAAATGCCGTGCATTTTCATCTCTTCCGAATAATTTTCCCAGAAAACTGTGCGCGATGCAACTCAATTTCCCAGAGAGCACTGCTCTTTACGTACGTCGTCATGATTGACGGGAGCAGCCTGGGGATTTCCCCAACCTTCACTGAGCGTCGAAAGAGTGGAGACTGGACGGGTATGAAGGGGTACTGAACTCCGGTTAGTGATGCCCCCCCAGTTATATTAACCGGGGTAAAGCTGACTGTTGAAGATGGACACGAAAATGACCAGCCTGTATAGCCAGCACTCTGGCCTTGGCGGCCAGGCAAAGGATCTAGACCCCACGGACGAGTGGTGCGATAGCGGGCTTTGCTTTTCCAGTGGGACCGATGCCTGTCATTCGGGCCCAGGGGAGCGTCTCGACTCAGCTATAGGAGATTCTCTCATCGAGGAGTCAGACGCAGAACTGAGCAAAATTACACACGGCATAGTGGCCATAGAAATTGGAGAGAAGAGCGAAGAATACTGCAGTCAGCCTGCCCATGAAACGGAGGAGCCCGTTGTGGACAGCGCAAGGGTCCTGGAAGAAACAGTTAGATCATTGGCCTTTATCTCCGAGGATGGGGACACGTACGTAAACATAAACTGCACGGTACCGGTTTGGGGGGTAACCTAATTTCTGTAACTGGTGATATACAGGATGAGTTTGAAACCGCACCCCTCCCAGCACAATTGACTTTGTTTGAGGGGAGCACTGTTGCTGCGTTTACTCATCGTATTTTACAGAAATGCGTTCAGATTATGTATGCTTGATTCCGTCAGTCAATCTCCTCGAAAACAGATGTTGTCGAGCCCAGGAATAGGTAGTGGTAGTTTGATGTCAGGGAAGGTTAATATCCCAATGTATGGGTTTGGGGGGCCGGCCCTGTAACGACCACCTACTTGTGCTCAGCTGTAAGAGTCTGTTTAATTGTACATGCAAGTATGGTTTTCATCCAGTTAATGTATAGCAGTTATCAGTGTTGCAAATTTACCATCCTTGTAAAAGACTGTCCCTTTAGTCTGTTAATGACAATAATGTTTAAATGAGACCTTGAGAAATGAAATGAAGTGTGTAGCAATGTATAACACGTCAGGACATACATAGTGTCTTCTGATGAATAGTAAAATTATCAAAACTGCTTAATCCAATTAGAGTCACGGCAGGATCAGAGTCAAAATCAGGTCCTGACAGTACTAAACAGGGGCAGTTCATCCTAGGGCCCACTCATGCATACAACCACACTTGGTCAATTTTGAACTGCCAGTTAACAGAACACACACATCTTTTGCTATGCAGGGAGAAAACCCATGGAGACATTGCACACTGTATGTAGATAATGTTTTTACATGGGATTTGATCCCAGGCTGTTCCTGTAAGGTCAGACATAGAAGTAAAAGACTTTGCTGTTATGCTGTCCTTGTGATTAATGAATATGTATCACAGCAGAATTTCAATAAATTCCAACAGGTTACCAGACAGGCAGTCTAGATTTTTTGAAGTGATGTGGATGACCTGGTAAAAAAGAAACTAGGAATCTTTTCGTTTAAAGGAATACTCCACCCAAAAATATATATATATATTATGTTGCTTACCCCATGTACTTTGTAGAGTTGACCATGAACATTTTTTAAACTCTCATGTTTCCATGCAGAATGGAGATAAAAAGCTTTACACAATAGAAGCCAATAGTGACCGATGCTGTACAAATGGTAAACAATGTAAAATACGGTTTTGCTAAAAAGGAAAAAAAAATAATTTTGCATAATCCACATGTCTTTTATCCAGTTGTAAGCACAAAACTTGCAAAACAAATGCCTTTTTTTTGCTAAATTATTGTTAAATAGTTACTTCCTGAATTATCCTGTTTCCTGTACATAAACAGGAAGCCTAAAGCCTCATGGAAATAACTTTTTCGACTAAAGACAGTACTCTTGACCAAAGAATGATGGCGAGGGGCATGTCTTCAAATATTCTTTTCCATAAGTCTTATAGTTTTGCCCTAATAATTCAGGAAGTAACTATATAACCAGATTATAGCTAAAAAAAAACATTGGTTTTGCACATATTGAGCAAACAACTGGATAACGTAAATGTGGACTATGCAAAAAAAATGATGGAAGTTTTTCATGTCCTTTGCTGTTGGACAGAACTGGTAATCATTGAGTTCTGTTAAATGGTAAACTTATTTCTCTCCATTCTGCATGAAGACATTAATTTAAAAACTTTTCTCAGGACCTTATAAATAAAAGAAAAAAAATATTTTTTTGAGTGGTTGTCTCTTGCATATACAGTAAGAAGACTGAGATAAATCCATTCATGTTGATTGACTTGAGGGTCTTATTATACATTTACACATCATTAGTAAATCCATAAAAAAACTGGCAACAGGTTTAAATATCCTTAAAAGATGTAGAGGAGGCTACATATATCATCTTTTAACTCAACTGACTAAGGATTTATAGATGTAAAAGCTACTTTCTTGATTGGTTACAGTATGGATTAAAGTATTGGATGCTGGTTTTTAAACCAGCATGTTGATGATTTAGTCTTACTACTGTATGACCCTTCTCCTAATATACCTATGCTCCAGCTATTGCATATCCTTAACTGTAGGTTAGGTATCTTCCAAACATGTGTAAAATTATGACAGAAAATGTGGGTGAAGATGTTTAGCTTCTGATTAAATGTAATCCTGTTGTGCCATAAGGAGATCTCTGTGTGGTCTTTCAAAGATGGCAATGATAAGCCAGCATGTATTAGACTTTAGGAAACCGGCTAAAAGAAATGTCCATACTATTGCACCGAAACACCATTAGCAAAAGATATTCCACCTGTTGCAGTCAATGCAATATCCTTTAAGTCATTATTAGTCAGTGATACATTACATTTTTATATTTTACTTAAAAGGATGCTGGCATATTAGCAGTACAGTATGTGCTAGCAGAGGAATGAATGGATGCACTGTGAACAATCACTTGCTCATGGTAAGCGAGCAACAAAAGAGCATTGGCAGTGCAACCCACATGTGGGGCATTAAAAAAATTCAACAGTATCTGTTCTCTGCAACACCAAACACTTGTATGGCAGTAATAGCAGCAGCCTGTTTGCTGGCCCCTGATCGGAATTTCCCCAGAAATCCCAGCTCTGCAGACAGGCACTTCCTCTTTTAAATTCACGCAGCTGCTTTGCTTATGTACTGATAATAGCTTGGGAATTCCTGACTGAATGGTTAGTAAAGTAGTATTACTGCACTTAGGTGGTGTTTTGGGCAGTCATGCTTTTCCTGCTCATTATAATCCTTGCCGTCTATCTTTTCTCTTGTCAATTGATGAAAGGTAAAGAGAAACCAACAAAGCTTCTGGCTATATTTGTCAATCGAAACTAGATCATCTTCATGTTGCTATGTGGTATAAAGCTATTGAGGGAGAAGTGAAGATAGTTTTAAGGCATTACATTATTTATCACTGGGAATCTTCATTATAAATTAATTAGTTTTCATTTAAACAGCTTTCTTTTCATGTCTGAAATGACAACTTCCTGATATGTAATTGAGAATGAAACTGTGGGGGTGTAAGGGGTTTGAGAATAAATGCAATAGTGTTGTGCAGTGGAGTTTGTTACAGAAGAGTGTTACACAGACTGCAAAAGCTTTCTTCACTGTTTAATAGAATATCTGTGGTGATATCAAGGCTACCTAGCTTTTCCTTTTTTAACCACAGCTAATTTGTATTTATATTAGGTCTGTTAGCCATATTCAAATTCTTCATGAATAGGTTTACAGATTGTACAAATGGCTTTAAGTATTATCTGTGCATGATGCTGGCAGATCAGCTTTTTTGCAGAGTTTTTTTTTGTTCAGATGTGGTTTGTTTTAAATTTCTGTTTTTCTTTCACACTCCCTATCTTACCAGGAACTTGAAGTCGTAATAAGCAGATTGAGCTGCGTGTCATTGGTATATAGTTGGTACCCCTATATTGTATTTAAATATCTGTGATCTATGATCATGATGAAATTAGGCTCACCATTGCTGCTTCTGTAGGCAAAAAATCAAATATGAAGGTTTTCTCACTTTTTTTTCTTAATTTCTTTGTATAGTGCTCTGCACTTGGCTGTGATCCATGAGCATACTCTTTTCCTCGAATACATTCTTAATTTCATCTCTGGTGATCCCTCCAGGACAGAGTACCTCAATGTGCAGAATGATTTGGGCCAGGTAAGGGCATTACGTTTATAACTTTCTGAGTACCTTTGGAGCAGTTAGCAGAACTGTGGTTATGGCTATTAGGCTTGCCTAATTAGTCTTTTTCCACCTCCCTAGACTGCCCTCCACATTGCAGTCATCGTTAAGCAACCTGATACAGTGCGGAAGTTGCTGCGGGCTGGTGCCAATCCTGAAATTCAGGAGCGGGAGGGGAACACTGCACTACACATCGCTTGCAGGGAGTCTCTGTGGGAATGTGTAACAGCACTGACCTGGCCTGACTTGCACAAAGCACATCTTCAGACCACCAATTATGCAGGTGAGAAAAAACCTTGGAACAAAGGTGGGTTAAATGTAGAGGAAAGTTTAGGGTGGATGGAAAATAGCTTGACTATATATATCTGAAAACCCTTGGTAATGGCATTATACACATGGTTGTTAACAAAAGGAATGTGCAGATTTAATTCAACCAGTTCTTTGTTAATTGCAGTGTATTCACTACACGTTTCACTGTTTGTTATGTTTGTTTTCTGGTACTGACTAACCAGAGTATGGTTATGCTTCCTTATTTCTATCTTGAAAGCACTTCCCCGTATTTTCCAATGAAGTTCTTGAGTACTTGCTTCACTATTTCAGTTGACAAAATCTGTCCAGTTCATTTTAGTAATAGTACTGAGAATGTTCCTGGAATATGGATTGATGTATGCACTTTAGAGTTTAAGCATAGTCATTTGATTTATTGTGAAATAGATGAATATTGTTTTGCTTTAATAGCTTCTGCATATGGGATGTGTTAGTAATATTTATATTTATTCATTTAGCAGAGGCTTTTTCCCCAAAATGACTTACAGATAAAGTCAAAATTGGTTAGGGTCTATTCTGAAACAAGAAGTTCAAGTCTTGGTTACAATAATTTTTCAAAAAAACCACCAGACCTAATAAGTAAGGAGCCATTCCTTATTAAAATAGTACAGATGTTTGAATTCCTTTCAGAATTTACTTACAGCATCTCAGCATCTTTCATTGTGTATTTACTTGGTGGCATGGTAAATCAGTTGATAGTGCTGCCAACATATGAATTAGGTGTACCTTGTTTGAAGCCTACACTCAGTTGTTGTCTGTTTGGCATTAACCCATTGCCTCATGTCTGCGTGGGTTTCCTCCAGGTACAGGCAGTCCCTGGGTTACATACGAGATAGGGACTGTAGGTTTGTACTTAAGTTGAATTTGTATGTAAATCGGAACAGATACATTATTTTAATAAATGCTATTGTTGACTGACTGTAACTAAGTGCTCTGCCAGTGAATGATGGCGTTTCACCTCTCTCTGACCTTTTTATTATTTCTACTTTATTTTCAATGGTGGTGGTTTTTCTCTTCTTTACTGTATCACCAGCACTTGCGTCAGATTTGTGTTTCACAGACATTGTTGAAGGGTAAAGACAAAAGGTTAAGATGAGCTCTTCTGCACAGCACTGTATACGCTATCACAGCAGGAAGGCACCCGTCGTCAACACGTCTGATGTACTGACAAGAGACAACTTCCTGCTATATGCGTAACAGTACAAGCAGGCTTGCTATTGAGAATGAATGGGGGCAGTGAGGAGGGGTTCATCACTCGCCCACCACACAGTCACCTCCACTACAGTATGCTGCCTGCAGCGTACACCCATCGAGAACGAACACGGTGCGGCCAAAGGCGGATAGTGAGCCCGGACAGGAGCAGTAGCTGCAGCGGCATAGTGGGCGGGCAGCGAACCACCCCATCAAGCCTCCGTCCTTCCACACAAGCGATAGCTGTGGCCCCGGTGACTATGGACCACGGGTCACTGCTTGCTGCTGAGAGCCGCCCGAGGGACACAAAACTGCGCAAGCAGCGAAATCGTCCCCCTCAAGTCACTGATTGCAGCATCCCCAGGCCGAAGATGACGGAGCAGCAGTTACTGAGGCGCATGCGTCGCAACTGCGGCCCCGTTCGTAAGTTGTAGGTCAGATGTCCGTAACCTGGGGACTACCGGTATTCCTGTGTTCCTCCGACACCCTCTGAAGAGTTACTGGTTTGGTTGATTGGCAGTTTTTCATCAGCTCTTAGTGTGTGTATGAGTTCATGTGTAAGTTGGTCCTGTGATGGACTGTCCATGTCTGGGGCTGTTTTCTACTTTCGATCTATTGCTATTGGTGTAGGCTTTTTTCCCCAGTGACCCTGAATTAGATTATATTCTTGTTTTATTGATGGCAAAGCAGTCTGTAATGCATACAGTCATTTGGATATGTTTCAGGGGTGGACAAATTGTAAATACATATTGTACTCTTCTGGGCTACCAGCTTTACAAACCTGGTAATCCAGGTACACTTTCTGGTAGGCCTGCTTTATATATGGGGTGGAGGGTTACCTGCAACTTTTTAGAGCTATGTCTTTTTTGTAAAGTTTTGTTGTACATGAGTGCATAGCATTCTTCTACCACAATATAATCAACATCTTGAAAGAGAATCTTCTTCTTTTGGCTACTCCCATTAGCAGTCACCACAGTGGGTCATCTTTTTCCATATCTTTCTGTCCTCTGCATCTTGTTCTGTTACACCCTTCATCTGCATGTCCTCTCTCACCACATCCATAAACCTCCTCTTAGGCCTTCCTCTTTTCCTGTTTCCTGGCTACTCCATCCTTCGCATCCTTCTCCCAATATACCCAGTATCTCTCTTCTGCACATGTCCAAACCAACGCAATCTCACTTCTCTGACTTTGTCTCCAACCTGAGTTGACCCTATAATGTACTCATTTCTAATCCTGTACATCCTCGTCACACCCAGTGCAAATGTTAACATCTTTAACTCTGCCACCTCCAGCTCTGTCTCCTGTTTTTTGGTTATTGCCACCATCTCCAAACCAAGTAACTTAGCTGGTCTTAATACCGTTTTGAAGATCTTCCCTTTCACAATTGCTGGTATCCATCAGTCAACAAATCACTTCTGACACTCTTCTCTATCCACTCCACCCTGCCTGCATTCTCTTTTTCACCTCTCTTCCACACTCCAAGTTACTGTGTACTGTTGATCCGAGGTATTTAAACTCACCCACCTTTGTCAGCTCTACACCCTGCATCCTTACCATTCCTCTGACCTCCCTCTCATTCACACACATGTATTCTGTCTTGTTCCAAATAACCCTCATTCCTCTCCTCTCTAGAGCATATTTCCACCTCTCTAGGGTCTGCTTGTCCTGCTCCCTACTGTTGCTACAGATCACAATGTCATCTGCAAACATCATAGTCCATGGGGACTCCTGTCTAATATTGTCTGTCAACCTGTCTGTCACTATTGCAAATAAGAAAGAACTCAGAGGTGATATCTGATGTAATCCCACCTTTACCCTGAATGTATCCATCACTTCTACCGCAGACCTCACTGCTGTCTCACTTCCCTTGTACATATCCTGTACCACACTTACATACTTCTCTGGCACTCCCGACTTCCTCATACAATACCACAACTCCTCTCTAGGCATTTTGTCATATATTCTCTATAAGTCAACACAGACACAGTGTAACTCTTTCTGTCTTTCTCTATATTTCTACATAAACACCCTCAGAGCAAACATCAAATATGTAGTGCTCTTTCCTGGTATGAAACCATACTTCTGCTCACTGATCATCACCTTCCTTTCTTAACCTAGCTTCTACTACTCTTTCCCATAACTTCATGCTGTGGCTCATCTGTTTATTTCCTCTGTAGTTACTACAGCTCTGCACATCCCTTTTATTCTTAAAAATCAGTACTAGTACACTTTTCCCCACTCTTTGGGTATCCTCTCACTTTATCCAAGATTGCATTAAACAATCTGGCTAAAAACCCCACTGCCATCTCTCCTAGACACCTCCATGCTTCCACAGGTATGTCATCTGGACCAACATCCTTCCCTTCCTTCATCCTCTTCATAGCTGTCTTCACTTCCTCCTTGCTAATCTGTTGCACTTCCTGATTCACTTTCTTCACATTATTCAACCTTCTGTCTCTCTCATTCTCTTCATTCATTAACCTCTCAAAATACTCTTTTCATCACCTCGCTTGTGAATACATTTCCATCTTTATCCTTTATGACCCTAACTTGCTACACATCTTTCCCACCTCGGTCCCTCTGACTAGCCAGTTGGTACAGGTCCTTTTTTCTCTCCCTACTGTCCAACCACTCATACAACTGATCATATGCCTTTTCTGTAGGCATTGCCACCTCTCTCTTTACCTTACGTCTTATCTCCTTGTACTCCTGTCTACTTTCTGAATCTCTCTGACTATCCCACTTCTTCTTTGCCAGCCTCTTTCTCTGTGTACTTCCCAATTCCACCACCATGTTTCTTTGTCCTTCTTCCTCTGTCCAGATGTCACACTAAGCACCCTTCAAGCTGTCACCCTTACTACTTCTGTTGTAGTTGCCCAGCTGTCTGGTAACTCTTTTACCTCTTTCCTGAGCTCCACCTTACAGTCTTACTTTTTCAACTTCCACCATTTGATCCATGGCTCTGCCCTCACTTTCCTCCTCCTCTTGATATCTAATGTCTTTCTACAGATCACCATCTTATGCTGCCTTACAACACTTTCCACTGCCACCACTTTACAGTCTCCAGTCTCCTTCAAACTGACCCTCCTGCATAGGATATAATCTACCTGTGTACATCTTCCTCCACTCTTGTATGTCATCCTATGTTATTTCCTCTTCATAACATACATATTCACCACAGCCATTTCCTTCACAATCATCTGACCTTGTTCATTCCTCTCCTTGACACCATACCCACCTATCACCTTCTCATCCCTGAGCGTCCAGACTACTGATTTGTCCACCCCTGATGGTGTCATACATACTGTCCACACAGTTGCATTAGATCACTTACAAGAAGGCAGTTGACCAATGAGAAGGGAAACCAGCATTTTAAAAAGGTGCCACAAGAGAATATATGGACTCCATAAAGAATTACTCGGCTCAGAATTATACTTTGAAAGGTTACATTCTAGGGCTGAGCTGATGGTCGATAATATCATCCATTGCCAATTAGCTGGATACATTGTCAATGTAAATAAACATCATATACAACCCATACACTACAATATACAGCACCATTGTACAGTATAAAAGTAAAAACTAAACAGAGTCGTCTTCTTCTTCTTTCGGCTGCTCCCGTTAGGGGTTGCTACAGAAGATCATCTGTCCGCATATGGATTTGGCAAAATTTTACACCGGATGCCCTTCCTGACGTAACCCTCCCTATTTCTGCCAATAATTCCGTTCCACTTCTAAAGCATTGCTAGCAGACAAATATGAATGTAATTGTAATGTGTTTACAAAATAATAAATCTGAAATACACTGATTGCAGTATATATCAAAGCAGGGCCTTACATTTTTATTTAAAAAAGCCAGTGCCATTGTCCTCCTACATGTACATCACATTGTGTACATTACAAGCTCGCAAAATAAATCAACACAAATTTGTATATGCTTTATGCAGCATGTTGTTTACATGCATGGTAACAAATGTCAAAATATGCTCTATAACCAAACTATGATCAAGCACAACAAAATACTTTTTCCTACTATAAGAAAAGCTGAGTTGCCTTTTTTGTTTAAAAGATCATAGAAAGAGAACCACTGAGGACTCTGTTTGACTTATGGTTTCCTTAAAAAAAAGAAAAAAGAAAAGCAGTACTAGTTTCTTGTTGTTAGATGTTTATTCAAATTCATTTTTTGCAGAGGCAAACCTATTTTTAGATTTTTGTGCCAATACAGAACATTTTATAGTGATTTTAAATGAACTTGGAGTGAATTACCTTTGAATCATTGTAGTAACATTGCAGAATACTGCTACATGTACTGAGTTGCAACATCTGTGAGACAACAAAACCAGTTATGAGAATACACACCATTCACCCACAACCCACTCAGAACAGCTCATTACATGGGCAGAGCAGATTATTGTTTGCAATCTGCAAGCATCTCTTCAACTAAGGCAACCCGAGGCAGTGGTATAATACATTGCTGATATTTTGAAGTGTAGATGCAACATTTTAAAGCATACCACGGCCCCGGTATATTCTGTGATACGTTTTAATGGGACAAAATGCTGTTCTTGCATATCTAAGCATGTACTACTGTGCTATACTTAACACAGTTCATTACAGTTTAATATAAGATGGCCTGATGTTTTTGTCACCTTATTGTTTTACAGTGCTGTAAAAAAAAAAAAAGTATTTGCTCCTTCCTGATTTCCTTTGTTGTTGTGTATTTTTGATACTAAATGTTTTCAGTTTTTTAAATGAAATTTAAGATTAAGTAAAGGGCACCAAAGTGAACGGATAAAACATTTTATTTATTGAATGAAGCCAAATTATTCCACACTAGCAGTTTTTGAAAAAGTATTTGTCTCCTTGCAATTAATAGCTCTTTGCACCATTCTTAGCTGCTTGTATAATTCAATACAAGCCTTGTGTGTTTTTTGTGGTGAAATATTAGCACACTTCCCCCCGCAGAACGGATTTAATTCAGACATACATTTTGGCAGATCATCTGCTTGTTTCAAGTCTTTCCACAGCATCTCTGTTGGATTTAGATCTAGATGTATTAAGAAAGCCAGTACAAAACTTTATACTTCTGATGTGCATTTGCGTTTGTATTTTCCAGAATTGTTTTACTGCATAACCATCTACACCACAGTTTTAGTTTAGGGGCAAATGACTGGGCATTCTCCTTAAAAATGTTCTGATACAGATCACAATACATGGTTCCCTTAGTAGTGGCAAATCATCCAGTCCTCAACTTTATTCATTCGTTGTCAAAATATTTCCAATAACAGAGGAAATGTGGAATAAGTAAATGTTTTTCTCACTATAAATACTGCATATTGGAAAACAACTCTGATCAGCCATACATACATTTTTATGATAGTAACTGAAGTTCAGTTTATCAATGTACAGCATAAATAAACTGATATCCACTCTAGAGTATATCCCAGATTTATTAAAATAATATTAGTGTATGTAAAATTGCTGCAATTAAAACTGAAACTAGAATGTTGTTTCCTGCTGTTCAGTAATGTTTGTAGCAGACACATTACAAGTAATGTGATTACATTCCATATAATCCCAGTGAAGAAAGTTTATAGTGATCGAGAATGGAGTGTTAATTTTATTAAAAGTTCTTACAATGTCTCATTTAAATTTCACTAAAAACAAGTATTTTATTATTAAGCAATCTCAAATAGTAAAGGGCTATGTCTTTTTTTTTTGGTTATAGTAGCCTCAGGTTTTCTGTAATCACTCTATAAATCTGTAATGAAATCAGTAGTCTTGCACCACATTTAGACATCATTTTATCAGACGACGTACAAAAGTACTGTTTTTTTTTATATAAATTTCTGTTAGGGGTCACTTTCTAGGAAGCATACCCAACACCAAACTGTTCCCCTTCTAGTTTATAACCAAAGATGGGCCAAGGACAAACAAGTAAGAGGCAATAACAAGGTTCTAATTGTTGAAAGTGCAAAGTTCATGTTTTTTATGAATAATTGTCTAAAGTACATTCAATAAATATTCAGTAAACAAAAATCCATAAAAAACAGTGCAATAAAAACCAAGAGAATCATAAATAGTTAAAAGCAGTTCAAATCCTATTGGCAGTATTTATGCAAAATATCCCTCTTGTAATTCTTGTTTCTAAAGAAGCATGCAGTTCCATAACGGCAATTGCATCACTTAATTTCCCGCATTCCCAATTTGGGTAGGTACAAGTGATGACTATATTTGCCTTGCTCATGTTACAACTTCTATGGCCACACTGACCACAGTTCCTCACCGAGCAAATCATCCCATCTCTGCTGCTCTGCATCAACAGCCCTGACGCTCTTCACCATTAACTTGGCTGTGCCTGCAGCTCCTTCACTGCACCCCTTGGTTGGTTTGTAGCCCCTCTTACCCTTTCCCATTGGTACCTGCAGAGTATGATCTGCTTCCACCATCGCTCCTGCATGTATAATCCTGTTGCTGGTTCAATGTTTCATCCCAACAAAGGAAACTAAATACTGCTGCTAAAACTAATCTTACTCGAGGCTTATCAAAACTCATCTGCTGTGGTGTTTGTTTTGCTTGTTTGTTTGTTTGTTTGTTTTTTCCCCTTTCTCTTTTTGTTCCCTTATTCAGTTTATCGTCAGCAATGCAGGTGTCGCCACCAATTAACATACAGTGCAATGGACGAGTAGTGGCTTCCATGATCTTAGTTGTATGTGCCTCATTAATAGCCTGTCCCAATGTTAACTGCACAGTGTCAGTCTGTGACTTTTTTTTTTTTTTTGTATTTTCTGTTCTCCTGGCAATATGACTTTGGGCTCATCTTTAGAGACTTAGAATGGGACATTTTATATTTGGCTCTAATGTTCTACAAATTAAGCTCATATTGATTTATTTTTTTATTAATTATTCATTAATGTTCTTGACTAATTTAATTTGTTTTTCTTTTTTTGTAACAATTTTTTTGACATCTTGTGAAGAACTTAGAACTACATTCAGTGTTCGAAAATGGGCTGTAGAAATAAATGTAGGTAGTGCTGATGTTGTTTTATTGGTCTAATACAGATATTCCTAAACTTTTTTAATTCTGCCCCCCCTAATGTTGACCGATCTGGTCAGAGCCCCCCACTAATATAAACCTAATTCTAATAATCACACAACATGGTAATAGACCTATCAATCAAAGCAGATTCTTAATCGCGAGCAGACTTTTAATGTAAGTGTGATGAAATGTTGTATGAAATCTTTGGGCTAAGGGCTCTGAGGTTTTTTCTATGGTGTACCCCCTCCTGGAATCAAAATGTTTTGAAATAGCACTTTTTTTTAAGTTATATGCATTTGTCAAATGAAATGTTGTACTAAAGTTGAGCATTTGCTATAAATCAGAAAACAATCTTGCCTCTCCTGGCATTTTATAATTAAAGCACCTTGTACTTCTTTCCTTTCCCAGGCTATAAACTAATTGAAACTAATTGAGGTTCTAGTCCAGTGGTGTTTATAGTATTTTTCCATTCTAAGGTTATTAACTCATTAAAACAGCTTCTGCTTTAAACTGACTGAAACAGATGCATAAAATTACTGATGCAATACAGGAACAATGAAGGATGGGTGCTTGCAATGTCTTTAATTAAAGTCTTATAAATTCAGTTCATCCTGGTTCATTTGAGCAAAATAATTAAAACTTAATAAAAACAGTCTGCAGTTCGAAAATGGAAGATTTACCAGTCCAGGGCACATGCTAATATTCCACTTTGTTCCTCAAAGTATATTCTTCTGAATTAGTGTGACAGTTTCAAAAATTGTTTTAAAAAAGATGTTACATTAAAAAGTTTACCAAAACTAAGAGAGAGAGAGACTACAATTGGGGGTAAGAAAGACAGCACTCACTTGATAAGAGTCTCCGTTTTGCAAAAAACATTGGTCTTGGTGCATGGATCTTGACTAGTCTTGATCTTGGCATAGATCAGCCTAAAGAGGTAGGGAGCTAGTGGAGACTGTCACCTCAGACTCAATGTGAACATTGGGAGACTTCATATTGGCATGGGAAGTAGTAGAGTCACACAGTAGCAGCACAGCCGAACATGGAAGCTCTAGATCGCCTGCTGTATAATCAACTGTCCTTTTAAGGCCCAATTTTTTCCTCAGTTATTCTTTTAATTATTTGTTTTCACCCACATATTAGCTGACAGACACTCCCATTTCGCTCAGGGTGAAAACCACAGCTCTAGGTCAATAACTACATTGATATTGGACTGATTTTGACCAACAATTAATGAACATTTTGAGACATGAGACAATTTAATGACAATATTTAAATTAGAATTATTTATTTTTCACCAGAACTGCTGAGGCTCCTAAGCTTAGCCTGACAGTTCTCTATTTGAAAACTATGGGTTTAACACACTTTCTGAAGCCAAGTTAATTTTTGGTTGATTTTTTTTCTCCAATATATTAACTAATTGCTAATACTAATTTGCATGGTAAAAACAAGTACACTTCATAGTTCCTGATGCAGCACTGCTTAGCCTTCTAATGGGGAAAGTAGCAAAACAGATTAACATTAAAGGAAACCATCTCGATAACAAACAGCAATTCAGTTAAGTTGAGCACTGTTTTTTGCAGCTATGCAGCTGATCTAATAACAGGTCATTTAGTTGTTTAACACAACATGCTGACAGAAGATATCAGTGATATTAGAAATAATGTAGACTGTCTTGTAATTGGTGACCGAGCTTTAAAATTGATGGATATGTTTTCTTCAGTTTTTTTGACATTTTCCCATAAGAAACTATATAACATTGATGCATGTGATAGGAAATAAAAACAAAGCATACCTTTTGCACACTCAGGTTTTTCCTATTTTACATTATTTACCTTATATTCCTTGTTGCAGAATACTGCTCAGGAATAATTATTAGCATAAAGGTGAGTGAAAACTTTGTGGGATGAAAGCTATCTTAAGATGTAGGTGAGGGAAAGGTGAGAGTATAGACATAATGTACACATTTTGAACTAAAAAAAATTTGGACGCACTACAGGCTACAGGGCTGGCATGCATTCAAGGCTATGGAGGTGGCCACAAAGGCCCACCTCTTCCTTGTGTTTTTCTCACCAGTGCGAGATCCCTTGCAAATAAGATGGGTGAATTGAAGCTACTGGTTACAGCAAATAAAATCGTCAAGGACAGTTGCATTCTGCTAATTACAGTGACCTGGCTTCATCGACTCATTCTGGGTGCAGCTATTGAGTTAGCAGGCCGCACAGTACACCGGCAAGACGGAACCGGAGACTCCGGTAAGAGAAAATGAGAGGGGATTATGCCCATACCTGTATGTCAACAACAGTTGGTGTACTAACACGAAGACAGTACACAACAGATGATGTTTACACTTGTTGCGTTAGTGCCATCTGTTTCACTGCGTGCACAGTTCCAATGTAGAAGCATCATTCAAACTGTGGATCATATTTTTCTCGAATTTAGCGTTCGGACTCTAGATGGTTCAAAGTTAGAATTGTTTGAAGTACTAGGCACTGCTGTATTTTTAAGCCTCTTTTTATGTTGCTGACTAATTTTCTGAGTCTGCCCAAATTTCAGTTTCGTCAGCTGCCATTTTGCATGCAGTAGGAGAGTAGATATGGTGCCCATTTGACTCTCACAGTTGAGCTGTTGCATGATCAGAACAATTTCTGTCATGTCAGAAATTTAATTTGCTTTCTTTTAATATGAGCAGCCTCATCAGACAGTCATTGGCACCATAGAATTTCCCATAATTCATTGTGCAGCATCTTGCAGTGATGACTGTATATTGCACATAGATTGCGTGAGCACCCACATTGTGGCATGTCAGTTGGACTGAATGTGCTTGTGCAGTTTAAGGACATATACAACAAACGATTGTATTGTGTCATTAAAAAAAAAAAAACTCAATGGTGGCCAGTGTTATATAAAAGCAACCGATGTAAAATGACATTCATGGATAAAAGAAAAAAAAAATCTCACGTTACTCATGTTGTATAATCCACATATGTTATCCATTCGTTGACTTTTTGAAGACCTACCTCTCCCTGTCATTTGTTGGTCACAAATTCTGTCTTTAATTCAAAAATGACTCCCGTGAGGCTTTAGATTTCTTGTTTATGTGCATACTGATAATTCAGGAAGTAACCGTATAACAGTAACTTTTTTTCACCTTTCCTCCATGGACATTTTTCATATCATTTGCCATTATACAACAATGGCCACCATTAAGTTCTGTTGTGAAAAACTCCTTTCTCTCCATTCTACATGGAAACATGAGTTTAAAAAGTTTTCAGGCTCATCACTACAAAGTACACATGGGGTAAGTAACATATAAAAAATAATTTTTAGGTGTAGTATTCCTTTAAAGAGCTGTTGAATTGTATAGGGCATCTCCAATTCATGCTTTTAACTCTTTGAGGGCTGAATATTTTTTCCAAAAAACACAGTTTTCTGAAAAGCACACAGAGCAATGATTTCACACTTAAGTCAACATAAAATGTCTGTTGCTCTTTGCACAGCAGGTGGGTGATAGTGACGGTCACAGTGTTACACAATCTGGTTTGTACTTCTTATCATCATAAGTGGTGGTCCTCCCAGGCAAAAAACTGCTGTAGGCGTATCAGCTACACAAAAGTGTTCAGTACCACCATCACCTGGGACTGATCAGATGATGCTGGTACCTCACTTTGTTTTTGATCTCCAGATCACTTGCATCAAACTCGGAGTCTGACAAGTCAGAGTCCGATTTAAGAAAATTATGTAAAATGTCCACGGAGTATTTTGGTTTGCATGTTCGCTTTGGTCTCTTTCCAGATGTCGGTGCCATTTTAGAGGTTGTTTGTTCTTTGCTATTCATGCCCGTGTAGGGAATCGAGGTTAAATCAACAAAGCTATGTAACTTTTCTTCTAGCAAAGAGAGTCAAACTAAAACATAAGGACGAGTTTTGTTGTACAGTGTAAGGCAGAAAGGATGGATGATTTTTCCAAAATCACAAAATTGTTCATTTTTCTTACAAAGAAATGTATTGAAAGATTTGAGTTCATATTGAAATAGCATTTGACAGTTTGTAGGGATGGAAATACTGGTCTAAATGCAAAATACGCCTTACCGAACGATTACTGAGGCCAAATGCAGAAGAATGCTTCCAAGCAGATCAACTTGGACTGCGCAGCCTTCTGCCTCACCCTGTAGTTTACAGCCAATTACCGTCCTCTACTCCTAAATTTTGACAAAAGTCGACATTAGCCCTGAAAGAGTTAAAGTTCTTTTTACCTCTTTAGAAATGTACTTAGATTTTGGAAAACCTTGTATTCATGTTTAGGTTCTGCCAGAGCCAATAAATAATAGATGTCATCTGCACTTACAAGTTTGCTTTCAAGAACTGTTATATACATATCTATACTAATAAAAGGCAAAGCTCTCACTCACTGATTCACTCATCACTAATTCTCCAACTTCCCGTGTAGGTAGAAGGCTGAAATTTGGCAGGCTCATTCCTTACAGCTTACTTACAAAAGTTGGGCAGGTTTCATTTCGAAATTCTACGCGTAATGGTCATAACTGGAACCTATTTTTCTCCATATACTGTAATGGACGTTAGCTCGACGGCCGTGGGGGGCGGAGCTGCATGTGACATCATCACACCTCCCACGTAATCACGTGAACTGACTGTGACCGCAGTACGTAGAAAAGAAGGAAGAGCTACCAATTAATAAAACAGCGGAGAACCCGTGGATTAAATAAAAAGGCTGCTTAGTTGGCGAAGCAAGGAAAAACGACGGCCTTATATGGCGTTTGTTTATAAAACAGTGGAGAAGCTGTGTAAAGGCTGCTTCACAAAAAATTAGCGGAGCGACTTATATGGGCAGGCAGTCAGCCAAAGAAGGGAATCAATAAATAACTATAATCGTAACAAAGGAACAAAAAAATAGTGAAGAACCCGTGAATTAAATAAACGCAATGGGTACCTGAACAGTAAACTAAGTGTAAAATACCTACACAATAAGTATAACAATCGTAATAAATGAACAATAAAGCAGTAGAGAACTGCAAAGCAAGGATAAAGGACAGACTTATATGGCGTTCGTTTATAACACAGCGAAGAAGCTGTGTAAAGACTGCTTCACAAAAACACTGCGGAGCGCCTTATATGGGTAGGCAGTCAGGCAAAGAAAGGGAATCAAATAACTATAATCGTAATAAACGAACAAAAGAACAGCAGAAAAGCCGCAGATTAAATAAAGGAAATGGGTACCTGAACAGTAAACTAAGTGTAAAATACCTACACAATAAGTATAACAATCGTAATAAATGAACAATAAAACAGCGGAGAACCTGTGGATTAAATAAAAAGGCTGCTTCGTTGGCAAAGCAAGGAAAAAGGACTTTCTTATATGTCGTTCTTTTTTAAAACAGTGCAGAAGCTGTGAGAAGGCTGCTTCCTTGGCGAAGTAAGGAAAGGAATGAACACACCGTAGCGAAGAATGGCCTTATATGGGCAGGCAGTCAATTACATGGGAGGCATGCTGAGTAGCGCAGCAGCCTTACTTATGAATATGCTATGCACAGTCCTTCACCCACGAATATATTTTACACCTTTGGAGAACCACCAATGCCTCTTAAACATCTTAGATTCACAGGTGACAATTTGAGTAGTGGACACTTTGATGTTTATGAATATTTAAACTCTCAAAAGCTGGATGTGAAGTTATCGATGAAACAGGTTGTATACTTACAACAGATGCCGAATGTCACTTCAACACAAGTCCTGCAAATACTAACGTCATTGAAACAAACCATGAAACTCAAACCGATTATGACAGCAGCAATCCAAGCTGTGAGATTTGAGGCAAGATTACTTTTCACATGGCCAACTGTACGTTGCATGCTCAAGAGTAAGCTCAGCGCACAACTTGGTCATATTACAACCGGAGGGCTGACCTGACCACGTGGCATACAAAGAGATCCTTAACAAATAATTATTGGTATATTTTCCCTCAGTTTAAAAAGGTTTAATTTTCTTCTTAATAAAAATTTTAAGGCAGTATTTCGCCGCTGCAAAGTGCGGGTATTTAGCTATATATATATATATATATATATATATATATATATATATATATATATATATATATATATATATATATATATATATATATATATATATATATATATATATATATATATATATATATATATATATAAATATATATATACATATACACACACACACACACATATATAAACATATATATACATATACACACAAACACACATATATAAACATATATATACATAAATAGATAGATAGATACTTTATTAATCCCAGGGAATATACATATACATATATATATATATATATATATATATATATATATATATATATATATATATATATATATATATATATATATATATATATATATATATATATATGTATATATATATGTATATGTATATATATGTATATGTATATGTATATGTATATATGTATATATATATATGTATATATATGTATATATATGTATATATGTATATATATTTTAATATATATAAATGATTTAGATAGGAATATAAGTAACAAGCTGGTTAAGTTTGCAGATGATACCAAGATAGGTGGATTATATATATATATATGTATATATATATATATGTATTAACAAGCATCACAGGAAAATTAATGGAAGGAATTATTAAGGATAAGATTAAGCAACACATGACAAGGACAGGAGTTATTCTGAACAGTCAGCATGGGTTCAGAAGGGGGAGGTCGTGTTTTACTAACATGTTGGAATTCTATGAGGAGGCAACAAAAGGATACGATCAAAGTGGAGCTTATGATATTATTTATCTGGACTTTCAGAAAGCATTTGATAAGGTGCCACATGAGAGGTTGGGCATCAAGTTAAAAGAAGTGGGAATTCAGGGTGATGTTTTTAGATGGGTGCAGAATTGGCTCAGACACAGGAAGCAGAGGGTGATGGTGCGAGGAACCTCATCAGAACTGGCCGATGTTAAGAGTGGTGTTCCACAGGGGTCAGTGCTAGGGCCGCTGCTATTTTTAATATATATAAATGATTTAGATAGGAATATAAGTAACAAGCTGGTTAAGTTTGCAGATGATACCAAGATAGGTGGATTAGCAGATAATTTGGAATCCGTTATATCATTACAGAAGGACTTGGATAGCATACAGGCTTGGGCAGATTTGTGGCAGATGAAATTTAATGTCAGTAAATGTAAAGTATTACACATAGGAAGTAAAAATATTAGGTTTGAATACACAATGGGCGGTCGAAAAATCGAGAGTACACCTTATGAGAAGGATTTAGGAGTCATAGTGGACTCCAAGCTATCAACTTCCAAACAGTGTTCAGAAGCCATTAAGAAGGCTAACAGAATGTTAGGTTATATAGCACGATCTGTGGAGTACAAGTCCAAGGAGGTTATGCTCAACCTTTATAATGCACTGGTGAGGCCTCATCTTGAGTACTGTGTGCAGTTTTGGTCTCCAGGCTACAAAAGGACATAGCAGCACTAGAAAAGGTCCAGAGAAGGCGACTAGGCTGATTCCAGGTCTACAGGGGTTGAATTATGAGGAAAGATTAAAGAGCTGAGCCTTTACAGTTTAAGCAAAAGAAGATTAAGAGGTGACATGATTGAAGTGTTTAAAATTATGAAGGGAATTAGTACAGTGGATCGAGACTTGTATTTTAAAATGAGCTCATCAAGAACACGGGACACAGTTGGAAACTTGTTAAGGGTAAATTTCGCACAAACATTAGGAAGTTTTCTTTACACAAAGAACGATAGACACTTGGAATAAGTTACCAAGTAGTGTGGTAGACAGTAAGGCGTTAGGGACTTTCAAAACTTCGACTTGATGTTTTCTTGGAGGAAGCAAGTGGATAGGACTGGCGAGCTTTGTTGGGCTGAATGGCCTGTTCTCGTCTAGATTGTTCTAATTCTAATTCTAATATATATATATATTAATATATATATATATATATATACAGTGGTGTGAAAAACTATTTGCCCCTTCTTGATTTCTTATTCTTTTGCATGTTTGTCACACAAAATGTTTCTGATCATCAAACACATTTAACCATTAGTCAAATATAACACAAGTAAACACAAAATGCAGTTTTTAAATGATGGTTTTATTATTTAGGGAGAAAAAATCCAAACCTACATGGCCCTGTGTGAAAAAGTAATTGCCCCTTGTTAAAAATAACCTAACTGTGGTGTATCACACCTGAGTTCAATTTCCGTAGCCACCCCAGGCCTGATTACTGCCACACCTGTTTCAATCAAGAAATCACTTAAATAGGAGCTGCCTGACACAGAGAAGTAGACCAAAAGCACCTCAAAACTAGACATCATGCCAAGATCCAAAGAAATTCAGGAACAAATGAGAACAGAAGTAATTGAGATCTATCAGTCTGGTAAAGGTTATAAAGCCATTTCTAAAGCTTTGGGACTCCAGCGAACCACAGTGAGAGCCATTATCCACAAATGGCAAAAACATGGAACAGTGGTGAACCTTCCCAGGAGTGGCCGGCCGACCAAAATTACCCCAGGAGCGCAGAGACAACTCATCCGAGAGGTCACAAAAGACCCCAGGACAACGTCTAAAGAACTGCAGGCCTCACTTGCCTCAATTAAGGTCAGTGTTCACGACTCCACCATAAAAAGAGACTGGGCAAAACGGCCTGCATGGCAGATTTCCAAGACGCAAACCACTGTTAAGCAAAAGAACATTAGGGCTCGTCTCAATTTTGCTAAGAAACATCTCAATGATTGCCAAGACTTTTGGGAAAATACCTTGTGGACTGATGAGACAAAAGTTGAACTTTTGGAAGGCAAATGTCCGTTACATCTGGCGTAAAAGGAACACAGCATTTCAGAAAAAGAACATCATACCAACAGTAAAATATGGTGGTGGTAGTGTGATGGTCTGGGGTTGTTTTGCTGCTTCAGGACCTGGAAGGCTTGCTGTGATAGATGGAACCATGAATTCTACTGTCTACCAAAAATCCTGAAGGAGAATGTCCGACCATCTGTTCGTCAACTCAAGCTGAAGCGATCTTGGGTGCTGCAACAGGACAATGACCCAAAACACACCAGCAAATCCACCTCTGAATGGCTGAAGAAAAACAAAATGAAGACTTTGGAGTGGCCTAGTCAAAGTCCTGACCTGAATCCAATTGAGATGCTATGGCATGACCTTAAAAAGGCGGTTCATGCTAGAAAACCCTCAAATAAAGCTGAATTACAACAATTCTGCAAAGATGAGTGGGCCAAAATTCCTCCAGAGCTGTGAAAGACTCATTGCAAGTTATCGCAAATGCTTGATTGCAGTTATTGCTGCTAAGGGTGGCCCAACCAGTTATTAGGTTCAGGGGCAATTACTTTTCACACAGGGCCATGTAGGTTTGGATTTTTTCTCCCTAAATAATAAAACCATCATTTAAAAACTGCATTTTGTGTTTACTTGTGTTATATTTGACTAATGGTTAAATGTGTTTGATGATCAGAAACATTTTGTGTGACAAACATGCAAAAGAATAAGAAATCAGGAAGGGGCAAATAGTTTTCACACCACTGTATATATACATATATATATATATATATATATATATATATATATATATATGTATATATATGTATATATGTATATATATGTATATATATATATATATATATATATATATATATATATGTATATATGTATATATATGTATATATGTATATATATATATATATATGTATATATATATATATATATATATATATATATATATATATATATATATATATATATATATATATATATATATATGTATATATATATATATATGTATATATATATATATATATATATATATATATGTATATATATATATATATATATATATATATATATATATGTATATATATATATATATATATATATATATATATATATATATATATGTATATATATATATATATATATATATATGTATATATATATATATATATATATATATATATATATATATATGTATATATATATATATATATGTGTGTATATATATATATATATATATGTATATGTATATATGTATATGTGTGTATATGTGTGTATATATATATATATATAATGTGTATATATATATATATATGTATATATATATAATGTGTGTATATGTATATATATATATAATATGTGTATATATATATGTGTATATGTGTGTGTGTGTGTGTATGTATATATACAGTGGAGGAAATAATTATTTGACCCCTCACTGATTTTGTAAGTTTGTCCAATGACAAAGAAATGAAAAGTCTCAGAACAGTATCATTTCAATGGTAGGTTTATTTCAACAGTGGCAGATTGCACATCAAAAGGAAAATCGAAAAATAACTTTAAATAAAAGATAGAAATTGATTTGCATTTCATTGAGGGAAATAAGTTTTGAACCCTCTAACAAAAAAGACTTAATACTTAGTGGAAAACCCTTGTTTGCAAGCACAGAGGTCAAACGTTTCTTGTAATTGATGACCAAGTTTGCACATTTTAGGAGGAATGTTGGTCCACTCCTCTTTGCAGATCATCTCTAAATCCCTAAGGTTTCGAGGCTGTCTCTGTGCTACTCTGAGCTTGAGCTCCCTCCATAGGTTTTCTATTGGATTAAGGTCCAGAGACTGACTAGGCCACTCCATGACCTTAATGTGCTTCTTCTTGAGCCACTCCTTTGTTGCCTTTGCTGTATGTTTTGGGTCATTGTCGTGCTGGAACACCCATCCACGACCCATTTTCAGTTTCCTGGCAGAGGGAAGGAGATTGTCGCTCAGGATTTCGATACATGGCTCAGTCCATTTTCCCGTTAATGCGATTAAGTTGTCCTGTGCCCTTAGCAGAAAAACACCCCCAAAGCAAAATGTTTCCACCCCCATGCTTGACGGTGGGGACGGTGTTTTGGGGTCATAGGCAGCATTTTTCTTCCTCCAAACACAGCGAGTTGAGTTAATGCCAAAGAGCTCTATTTTGGTCTCATCAGACCACAGCACCTTCTCCCAGTCACTCTCTGAATCATTCAGGTGTTCATTGGCAAACTTCAGACGGCCTGCACATGTGCCTTCTTGAGCAGGGGACCTTGCGAGCCCTGCAGGATTTTAATCCATTGCGTGTAATGTGTTTCCAATGGTTTTCTTGGTGACTGTGGTCCCTGCTAATTTGAGGTCATTAACTAACTCCTCCCGTGTAGTTCTAGGATTCTTTTTCACCTTTCTCAGAACCATTGACACCCCACGAGGTGAGATCTTGCGTGGAGCCCCAGAGCGAGGTCGATTGATGGTCATTTTGTGCTCCTTCCATTTTCAACAATCACACCAACAGTTGTCACCTTCTCTCCCAGCTTCTTGCTAATGGTTTTGTAGCCCATTCCAGCCTTGTGCAGGTCTACAATTTTGTCTCTGACATCCTTGGACAGCTCTTTGGTCTTTCCCATGTTGTAGAGTGTGGAGTCTGCTTGATTGATTGATTCTGTGGACAGGTGTCTTTTATACAGGTGACTAGTTAAGACAGGTGTCCTTAATGAGGGTGACTAATTGAGTAGAAGTGTCTAACCACTCTGTGGGAGCCAGAACTCTTAATGGTTGGTAGGGGTTCAAAACTTATTTCCCTCAATGAAATGCAAATCAATTTCTATCTTTTATTTAAAGTTATTTTTTCGATTTTCCTTTTGATGTGCAATCTGCCACTGTTGAAATAAACCTACCATTGAAATGATACTGTTCTGAGACTTTTCATTTCTTTGTCATTGGACAAACTTACAAAATCAGTGAGGGGTCAAATAATTATTTCCTCCACTGTATATATATATATATATATATATATATATATATATATATATACACACACAAACCGGATTCCAAAAAAGTTGGGACACTATACAAATCGTGAATAAAAACTGAATGCAATGATGTGGAGGTGCCAACTTCTAATATTTTATTCAGAATAGAACATAAATCACGGAACAAAAGTTTAAACTGAGAAAATGTATCATTTTAAGGGAAAAATATGTTGATTCAGAATTTCATGGTGTCAACAAATCCCAAAAAGTTGGGACAAGGCCATTTTCACCACTGTGTGGCATCTCCCCTTCTTCTTACAACACTCAACAGGCGTCTGGGGACCGAGGAGACCAGTTTCTCAAGTTTAGAAATAGGAATGCTCTCCCATTCTTGTCTAATACAGGCCTCTAACTGTTCAATCGTCTTGGGCCTTCTTTGTCGACCTTCCTCTTTATGATGTGCCAAATGTTCTCTATAGGTGAAAGATCTGGACTGCAGACTGGCCATTTCAGTACCGGATCCTTCTCCTACGCAGCCATGATGTTGTGATTGATGCAGAATGTGGTCTGGCATTATCTTGTTGAAAAATGCAGGGTCTTCCCTGAAAGAGATGACGTCTGGATGGGAGCATATGTTGTTCTAGAACCTGAATATATTTTTCTGCATTGATGGTGCCTTTCCAGACATGCAAGCTGCCCATGCCACACACACTCATGCAACCCCATACCATCAGAGATGCAGGCTTCTGAACTGAGCGTTGATAACAACTTGGGTTGTCCTTGTCCTCTTTGGTCCGGATGACATGGCGTCCCAGATTTCCAAAAGAACTTGAATCGTGACTCGCCTGACCACAGAACAGTCTTCCATTTTGCCACACTCCATTTTAAATGATCCCTGGCCCAGTGACAACGCCTGAGCTTGTGGATCTTGCTTAGAAATGGCTTCTTCTTTGCACTGTAGAGTTTCAGCTGGCAACGGCGGATGGCACGGTGGATTGTGTTCACTGACAATGGTTTCTGGAAGTATTCCTGAGCCCATTCTGTGATTTCCTTTACAGTAGCATTCCTGGTTGTGGTGCAGTGTTGTTTAAGGGCCGGAGATCACGGGCATCCAGTATGGTTTTACGCCTTGACCCTTACGCACAGAGATTGTTCCAGATTCTCTGAATCTTCGGATGATGTTATGCACAGTTGATGATGATAGATGCAAAGTCTTTGCAATTTTTCGCTGGGTAACACCTTTCTGATATTGCTCCACTATCTTTCTGCGCAACATTGTGGGAATTGGTGATCCTCTACCCATCTTGGCTTCTGAGAGACACTGCCACTCTGAGAAGCTCTTTTTATACCCAATCATGTTGCCAATTGACCTAATTAGTGTTAATTGGTCTTCCAGCTCTTCGTTATGCTCAAATTTACTTTTTCCAGCCTCTTATTGCTACTTGTCCCAACTTTTTTGGGATTTGTTGACACCGTAAAATTTTGAATCAACATATTTTTCCTTTAAAATGATACATTTACTCGGATTAAACGTTTGATCTGTCATCTACGTGCTATTACAAATAAAATATTGACATTTGCCATCTCCACATCATTGCATTCAGTTTTTATTCACAATTTGTTTAGTGTCCCAACTTTTTTGGAATCCGGTTTGTATATATATATGCCAGCAACACTCATGACAATGACAACACAATTACATTGTCAATCATGTTACGTTATTATTAAAATGTTTCCTTTTTTTTTCATTACTCCTTTAACACACTACTTCTACCAGGAATCCTTTATTAAAACTTGGAATTGAAAACCTATAGCTAAATCCTTTGAAAACTGACATTAAAATGACTCAGTTAGACTTTTGTTCACCCATTGACAACATTATTTGACAGCCATATGGCATTTTTTTTTAAGTAGTTTGTGACGTAGAGTGAAGTAAAGTTCGCTGATTATGAATTTCAACAAATAACACAGATTTAAAGAAGAAAGCCCTTGCACAGATCTTTCCTAAGTGGGTGTTCACAAAGTAATGCTGTATTAAATTTTCCATTTCAGTTTTGATGTTCTTCATAGATCAAACAAATCTGCAGTAGGACTGTCAGATTAGCCAAAAAAGTAGGATTTTAATGTTTATTGAAACCTATTTATAAGCAAGTTAAATATTTTGTACCATAAGTGCTTTTTCATATTTCTTATCAATATCTTTACTTTTTTTGCTTGAATTGAATCTGCAAACATGATATGCTGGTGACTAGTACACAGTTGCTTTAAATAAGCAGGTAAAAAAGTACAGGCTTCAAATTAATTGGAGACTTGAAAACACAGCCCTTCACTAAAATAGAATTCACAAAGTGATGTGATCACACAAAAGAACCCAGACGTAATCACTTCTGGTTGACCGGACATTTTTAAAAAAAAAAAAAGGTGGCTGGACAAAACGCAGCCAGTGGATGGTAGAAGAGGTGTGTGGGACCTAACTAACCTCAGTTTCTTCTTTTTTCACTGTCTACATTTAACACTAAAAATCTAAAAATGTTAAATTGATGACCATAATGTTTATTTTTCATTACGCTTTTAATTTAGGCGTTGTGTGACAAGTCAGCAGCCTCCTAATATGCAGACTACATGTTAACTGAGATAACTGAGAATTTTAACACTGTGACTTTAAAACCATTAAAATGATAACAAAATGAACCTTAGAAAATGTGATATTGTATAAAACTATAAAAATGCAGAACGTTGACAACTGTTTGAGGAACAAATCTAGATTAACTTGTGTCACATTTAGCCTAAAATCAAAGAGATGTATAAAACACACCAGTTGTGTGAGTCACTAACTGTTTAAAATCCTTCTTAAAAAAATTGTTTGTAAGTGTACACATGGCTTGTTTTCTTCTCTGTTCCCCATCTAAAATCTAGGTGCTATGATGAGCAGATTTTAAGCAGAAAGTTGGAAGACCTTGCAGGTCACCATGGAAAAAGTTTGGAAAGCACTAACCTAACATGTAATTTGAATACAAGCTATTGAATCGGAGACGATCCCCATAGACAGCAGTTTAGGAAAAATTCAGTCTGCCATCAAGGAGAAAAAAAATTTTAATTAGAATATTCTGAAAAATCGTGCTGTTTTTATTCACTTTGATATGCAAAATATAACTGGTTGGAAGAAAGAGTATCAGAAAAAGCTGCTTTATGCAAATTGTGCAAACACATATACTCACTGGCATGCAAAGTGTGTTAAATCATGTGATCTGTGGAGGTCGCCGAAAACTAAATATGAATCGATTGACTTATCCCACTTAGTTAGTCTTCTTTTATAACAACCCTCAACATTTTCTTATCCTTGCATTCGATCATTAGCTTCTTTGAAAGTGGCTAAATGCTTTTGATCAGTAGGGCACCATTTTTGGCAGTATCTTGTATTATTTCTGTCGTTTTTGAGAAATAACTTTTTTGTGCCTGCATTTGATTCTGTCTTGCTAAGGATACCTTTGGGTTATACTCCAGCGAATTAGGAGATCATGAATTATTGGATGGAAAAAATTATTTGTTTAAAATTTAATACATTTCTGGCCAGTAGTCATTTTTTCAAGTCCAGAATGTAACAGTTTTTAAAATCCGATGCAAGTATAGAGTTATGATTTGTAGTAATTTTAAGTCAATTCTGAATATTTTTTAATAATCAAATTAATATCAAAAGATATGCAGGTCATTTACAACATTCAGTATCTCTGTTCACTAATGTTTATATATTGTATGTGCCTGAATAGTTTAAATGTGTCACTTTAAGCAGTACATTTTCAAGTTTGTGTGGTAATGCATAAACATTTCAGTTTATTACATATGAGTAGATAATTGTTGTATATAGTATTATAGCCTAATAGAACATAGTGCTCACAGGTTAACATAACTAAACATTTTTGCTCATGCTATTAAGGGCCTTAGAGGGAACATTGCTGTTAACTGTCACTCTTTTTCATTAAATGGCTATGAAGTACATGACTGTGTATCCAAATGTACATGTAGGTTGCCAGCTGCCTAGACAGAACATATTTTTGAACATGGACACAAAGCAAATAGTTTGTAAATGGGAAGGTCCTGTTTTGAAGAACTTTGAATATGAAACTGACAGCAACAGGACTAAATACATAATTGGTGGCACATATGTCTGGTTTGTGGAACTTGATTAAAGGGAAAGAACTAGACCAATTTCATTACACATTTCAGCTTCTTTCAAAAAGAAGTCTAGAAAGAGATCGAGGACTGTGGCATATTGAAAAAACGCAAAACTACCAAAGATGATAAAATTAGAGGCAATGTTGGTCAACAGGTATTAACTTTGTCTCTACAGAAAGTTTGTTTCTAGTCACCTCAGTTAATGAAACACAAAAACAGAGAAAATACAGTAACATAGCCATTGTGAATGCATAGCAGCTTGTGTGCATCACTTGCCATAATAAGGTATTAGGAAATATTTGATCCAAAGTTTGAAATGTCTCTAGTGCTGTCAAAGTAAACTGCTTACTCCTTGAAAAGGTGGGTATGGTTACAACATGAGAATGACTCATTGTAAAATGTTCAGAAGATAACTCTGCATGGATAGCTAATATCTGTATATTTCTATGATTCCATTGCAGTGTAGGCACAGTGTGCACTTCTTAATAATCATTTTTTTTCTTGAACTAAAAACTAATTGAATTGAAACTCAATATTAAAACTAAAACAGACAAGATCAAAAGTTCATATAATTAAAGTGAAATTGAATTAATGATTGGTGACAGTAGTATAGAAATAAAAACTAATCTAAAAATAATTTAACTAAATACATTTTTGATTAAATCTGATTTGGCATCTTGCTTATCTCTTGGACCCTGGAGAGGTGGAGATACGCTCTAGAGAGAAGAGGAATGAAGGTCAGCAGAACCAAGACATGTGTGTGAATGAGAGGGAGGTCAGTGGATTGATCAGGATGCAGGGAGTAGAGTTGGTGAAGGTGGATGAGTTTAAATACTTGGTATCAACAATACAGAGCAACGGAGATTGTGGAAGAGAGGTGAAGAAGAGAGTGCAGGGGTGGAGTGGGTGGAGAAGAGTGTCGGGAGTGATTTGTGACAGATGGGTAATAGCAAGAGTGAAAGGGCGTGTCTGTAGTGAGACAAACTGAAACCACTGGAGATGGTTGCACTTACAAAAAGACAGGAGACACAGAGCTGGATGTGGCAGAGTTAAAGATGCTAAGATTTGTGTTTGAGTGTCACGAGGATGAACAGGATTGGGAACAAGTACATTAGAGGGTCAGCACAGTTGGACAGTTTGGAAACAAAGCCAGACAGGCAAGACTGTGGTGGTTTGCAGAGGAGAGATGCTGGGCATATTGAGAAAAGGATGCTAGGGATGGAGCTACCAGGCAGGAGGAAAAGAGGAAGGCCTAAGAGGAGGTTTATGGATGTGGTGAGAGAGGACATGCAGGTGGTGGGTGTGACAGAGCAAGATGCAAAGGACAGGAAGATATGGAAAAAGATGATCTGCTGTGGCAACCCCTAATGGATCTCCATGAATCTCCACCTTATCATGGTGGAGGGGTTTGTGTGTCCCAATGACCCTAGGAGCTATGCTGTCTTTGGCAATTGCCCCTGGTAGGGTCACCCAATTTGGTCCTAGGTAATGTACTAGATGAAGTCTGGTTCATATGACAGTTATAGGGGGAAAAGTGAGTAGTAGTATGGATGTGTTCACTAGGTTGTTATGAATAAATTTGTTGAGAGTATGCACACATTTTAAATTGATAAATCAAATACTGGTTTGTTTTTTTTTTTCCTGGAGGTAGGAAAACCGTTGTGCACAAAATGAATTTGGCTGTCAAATGAAAGTCAACTTTAACACTAGAATTACCTAAGCCTATGAAAACAGCCTGGTATCCCATTCCTCCCCGCCCACTGCCACACCTCAGTTCGCATAGGAGGTTCTCAGTGCTCAGTGTTTATCTTGAAGTGAGGTGCCTGGATTTATAGAGGGTAAATAATATATCGTCATTTAGAATACATACATTTCATGTGTGTTCTGTGTCTGTAACAATCTATGTAAACACATTGTTAAAACAGAAACATTTTTCATGTTTTAGTAATAATTGACAAGTATAACAAAACAAGTGTGCTTTTATTCAAGAAAATAACCGAAGAAAAAGAAATCAGGTTAGGGTAGGCTATTGATAAAACAGCTTGTGTGATGCAACAGTAAGAACTGCTGACTCCTAATCAGGAGTTTGCTGGTTCGATATCAGCTGCCTGCCAAATTTACTGTTTTGAGTAGTGAGCTGCTCTTATCGTTAATATTATATAATAAAAACATACATTTGATTTGCGTCTGTAACAGCTTGTGTAAATTTATAGTATTTGTGAAAGATAGCGTTTCTTCAGTTTTATTCTCTGTCACCTACACATTGTACAGTTAATATCTACATTTTGTCAATTATTAGTAAAACATGAAAATGTTTCTGTTTTAACAATGTGTTTACATAGATTGTTATAAATACAGAACACACATGAAATGTATGTATTCTAAATGATAATGATATATTATTTACCCTCTATAACTCCAGGCACTTCACTCCAAAATAAACACTGAGCACTGAGAACCTTCTTTGCGAATTGAGGTGCGGCGGTGGGCGGGGGGAATGGGATACCAGGCTGCTTGCTGCTTGTGCTGATCAACACATTTACAACACAAAAGACGATGACGGAGAGCTATGAAGGAATTTAAGGTGGGTCAGAATTACAAGTTTTTTTCGTAGGCTTAGGTAATTCTAGTGTTAATGTGCATATCAGATTCAGGAAACTAATATGCAACCGAAAATTATGTCAGCCTACTGCCTGAGCAGGTTAAGGTCTGTCTTCATTGAATAACTATGTAAATACACTTGGATCCTTTTATTAAGTTCAGACTGTTCAGACAAAGTATTTCACCAAAAAAAATCTAATTAGAAAAGTCAATACTGGAGATGATATTTATGTCTTGAAATTCCTAAAATGGCAAGAGGGCAAACAGCTGTACTACAAGTTTGTTCACCAACACTTCATTATAACCCTGAAATAGATGATGACGTGCTTGCTACAAAGCCAAGTCCAACTTGGAAGACTGAGAGCATTTATTGTTCCCCTGGTATATTCCCAAGACAAAACAACAATCCCTCGCTGTCTCACACAGAAAGCACTGCATATGTATGAAGTTAATCAAATATATTTTCTCCCAAACTTGGTGCTCTCTTACAGTACAGTATATCTTCAATGACATTAACTGTATCCAGCCCAATTCAGGGTGAAGTAAATTTGAGGTTTCTTCATAGCACCAGTAATGGTGTTTAAAAATGTGAATTATTTTTTTGTTTTATTTTAATAAATAAATAAAACATGTAATATTTCATTTGTGTTTTTTTGATAAGATGTGACTTTTAGACTATAGTAATATTGTTAAGGCTTACAAGGATAAACTAGTATTGCTTTTAATTGTGTGCATTTAACCAATAGTTTAGCAAAATGGTATGGAGAAAGGTAAATGCAGACAGAGGTCCAGAGCACAGGAAAAGAAGTGCTGACCAGCAGGTGATTTAGCTCAATGATGACATTACACTGCCCGGGACAGCCATAGGAGGTGGAGCAGATACAGATGAATAAGACAAGTATTCGAGGAGCTAGTGAGAGAGGTAAAAGTTTCAGAAGAAACTGTGAGCCAAGTATGAGATAACTTTAGAAAAGCGATTCACTAGATCTGTTATTCTTTTGAACCATCATTAGCTAAACAAACCAAAGGGAATTAAAATGTGTTTTAACAGAGAATTGAATTCTGTGATTCAAATAGATATGCTAACACAGAGAACTCCGGAAGAAATAAGCAAATGTTCTGCAAACGTTAGGAAAGAAGTATTACCCGTTATATTTAATCTCAGATAAGCTAACCAGTGTGTATATGACTATAAGGAAATGTGAAAAAGGGGCCTTTGGGGACTTTATTTAACTTGTACCTCATAATTAGCTCAGAGTACCTTCAGGTTAACAGAAGAGCAAGATAAAGGGGTAAATTATCAATTGTCCATCTTTTGGTTAATGTCAGTTATTGAAAATAGCCATCAAGCTACAGTATAAAAGAGAGTGTGGCCTGACAGACATATGTTGTGTTCTGGAGAGAGATGGACATGAGATTGACAACATGCCTGCTTTCAAAATTGAAGGATGACAGCAGTTTTGTCAATATTTGCTATGAAAAGGCAAGTTATGAAGACACACTGAAATCCACAAGGAATGCCTTAATTGGATAAAGAAGAATGGTCTCTAATTTAAATTATACTGACATCTCCGTCCTGGTTATACTGAGGCAAAGCTTGGTGTGTCAAACACTGATTTGAATCGTTCAAGTTTTATCTTTTCTTCTACTTTTGACATCTGATATTTAATGCCTGTTTTTTTCAGTAAATAAACATAAGTATTGATTAAATTCACAGAAACTTGCTTTGTTTATTGAAATCATCTGCCCCAGTGTGTGTGTTTGAGTGATTCATAATTTGTTTAGCTTGTTCAGGTGCGAGCAATGCTTGTTCTGTTGGAATTGTGTATCTCTTTTGGGGTAACAATGAGAAAGCTGAAGAATATAGGCATCTCTCTGGACACTGATAAGGTTTTTTGAAACTGAGGTCACCAATCTCTATTGCTCTGTTTGATTTGTGTGGTCCTTTCGAATGTTATCTGGTAAGTCCCAGCAGCAGCACAGCTCTTGAAGTGGCTCTGATCTATACTAAGGTATTCGGAAGTGTAGCCCATAAAGGAGAAGTGCCAAGGGGCAGTTATTTTTCTGTCTGTTTTTCTGCCCATTTTATTTTTTATTTAGGTATAGGCAAGTGTAAATGTTTCACCAACCCTTTCTTTTAATAGTAATTTGACATGCTCTAATCATTCCATACTAGAGAATACACATCAGTGAAATGTAATTTTAGGGATGTGTTTGTGTCTTACTCTTCAGTTTTGGATCTTAGTTGGTGTGTTTGTTGTAACAAGCAAGATAAAGATTATGCTACATGGCATCTCTTTCTCCTTTTTCTATCTGTCTTGCTATAGATATATGATGTATGTTGATCCCCTGAATAACCTGTTAGCACCTCTTTAACATAAAAAGTGTATGTACTGTATTATATCTAAAACTATATTATGGAGTATATTTATCCTTCATGGGTGGCATGGTGGTTCGCTTCCCGGGTCCTCCCTGCATGGAGTTTGCATGTTCTCCCTGTGTCTGTGTGGGTTTCCTCCAGGTACTCCGGTTTCCTCAAACAGTCCAAAGACATGCAGGTTAGGTGCACTGGCGATCCTAAATTGTCCCTAGTGTGTGCTTAGGGTGTGTGTGTGTGTGTGTGTGCCTTGCCCGGGGTTTGTTTTCTGCCTTGCACCCTGTTTTGACTGTGATTGGGTCTTGCAGACTCCCGTGACCCTGTAGTTAGGATATAGCGGGTTGGATAATGGATGGATGGATTTATCTTTTTGGGCCAGAATGCCAACATATTTAATTATGTATTAATGCTTAATAATGCACTGACCTGATGTTTACAGTTGTACAGCTAATATAGTTCAGAATATTTGAGGATGAGCGACTATTTCTGAATTTAAAGTGACAAGCTTAAAAAGTCAGCTTCCCTGAATATTAAGACATAACTTACTTACATAACAACACCCCAGTTGGTTGGTAATTAAGTGGAAGCTCACACGGAACTTGGCTAATTCTGGTCAGTTTATTTCCTCATGACAAATGTAAGTCTAATTCATTTTTCTGTCCTTGTCTACTTAACAGACATTTTAACTGGGGTTTGTTCATTCTTTATAATGACTTCTCTTTACAAGTATGCCCTTGTAATTTAAGACTTTTTAAAACCCCCAAAATAACTTCTATATTTTTTCACCCCTTCCAGTACTAAGATGGTATTATTTTGACTGTCTGGTGTCGACTAGCCCCATATTGATAACTTTCTGACATATGTGCAGTTGTGCATTTACAAAGCTATTTTAATCCGAGACCATGCTAAGTTTAGTTTGAAAAAACACTTATGAACCATTCCTCAATACATGGCACTTGGGATTTTAATCCACTCCTAATTTTAGATGCCTTTAACAGTTTCCTTAAGACTAACCCTACTCCTGATATTGATATTACAGGTAATTACTGCGAGAACAAATAAGAGACCTTCTATCAAAGACACTGTAAGGCCCACGTCTCGTTTGTCTAAATTTATCTTTGCTAAAAGTGCTGAATACTTGTTAGTTAAATCATGTTATTTATATGGCTATTGAGGAAAAATGTATAAAACATTAGCATAGGTTGGATAATGGATAGATGGATACCAAATACATACAAGAGAGCTTACAAACCACACTAACAAAATGACTACATCTGATTAAGAACTATTAAGAGATTAAATAAGTCATTTGACAGTTATTATGCAGTATAATTGATCATTTCTGTAACAGAATTGACACTCCTATACTCTAAAATCATGTTCAAATATATTAGGTCTATCACCATTATGCTTAAAAACAAATAAAATTAAAAGAGAATTAAGAGAGCATAAAATCCCTATAAACTGCACATTTTAAATTACAGTTCCAAAGTTCCAGCAGAAGCACTTGCTAAAGCATTGCTGTCTGTTTCAAATTACCAGACGGCATTGATTAAGGGCAGACTGACTTTTTAGTGAAGTTTGTACCGAGCGTCTGAACACTCAGTAATATTACTATTCATACAGAGAAGCCTTCTGATAGTTTTGAATGATTATTATTTATTCAACAGACGCAATATGTGCCTAGTTTTTCAAATTAGCATATGCCATCAACAAATTATTCCAAAATTTAAGCTTGATCTCTTGCTGGTAAGTTCTATATGTTACTGGGAAAGTATAAGCACACGTCCTCTTAAACATGGTCTGATCAGGATTTCTGTTCTAACAAAAACACTCGGAACATTGCCCTTGGAAATGGTTTATTCAGCAGAAACTCTAGAACCGCTTCTGAAGCTGGGTCTGCTTGGACGTTCAAACCTCGACTAAAGACTCGCTTGTTCTTGCTGGCCTTTTAGCTGTTGTCAGTGCTATTCAGTAAAGTCATGCAGTCATCACTGCAGTATAAACTGGTAAGGTGTGGTATTTGTGAAGGTTCTACCAGTGACTTTTTACTGTTTTGACGTTTTACATACAGTATACAGTCAGACTGGTCTGTACGGCTCATTTTATTGCAGTCTCCTATGACACTACTACTCATTGCTCTTTAGCTGTCCTTGATTAGTATGCTTTCTATTGATGCTTTTTGTTTAAAATGTGACATTGCTGCACTTTTTTTTGTTTGTTTTTTATATTCCTGTGTTTCTTACTATATTATCATCTTGTTAGCTGGGCTGATATTCTAGCAATTAGATTATATGCTTTCATATTGGTGGTTATATTCATTTAGGCTTTATGTTTTCTTAAAAAACTGGAGTACATCCTTCAAAATGACTTTGAGGAGATGGGAAACAATGGATACAATCCTAATTATGAATGGTTCTCAGACACACACACACACACACACACGGGGGAAAAAAAAAACCACTATGACGAAACCAGAGCGTGCTGTCGTGTGGTCGAAAGCAAGAGAAAGCAAAGGATGATCTACGTCCAAAACAACATGCAGTGGTACCTGTTTGCCATTAGTTCAGTTTTAAATAGGGTGAGACTGCTGATCCCAGTGATTCCATTGTGACTGTGCAAAAAAGAAGTACTGATACAACAGAAACAGATTCCTTTGCACATCTGAGGACTACACATCCAACGCAGTATGCTAAACTGCACCAAGTCTTCAAGTTGAGGGGACCCATCTGCCTGAAGGCTTTTAGCCCTTCTCTGACAGTAGAGATGTCCCCATATTACTTATGTTACATGTTTTGAACCTGCTAAGACTGTTGCCCTTGCGACCCGGTTTCAGATAAGCGTTGGAAAATGAATGAATGTTTTGAACCCCTGTACAAAATACCTGGTCAGAAATACTTAAGTATAACAGCACTTCCCGAAATGTACAATAAGTGTAATAGAAGAGATGCAGCTTTCACTTTAGAGTGCAGTTTTACAGTATGCACTTGCCGCACCTAGACCTGTGTCAATTCAGACCGTGATATTGATTTGCCCAATTTAGAAGTAAAATTCAACATTTACTGTATTTGCTTAAAGCATTTTTCTTTAATTAATTTAGAAAAATCTTTAAAATGATTGCTTTTTGTTAAGCTGCTTTAGTAAATGACTATTTATGATGAGGTACAAAGCCACGGTATGAGAGGATATAATCTGACATGTAAGCTCTTCACATGCAAAGCATAAAGTACCACACTCCTTTTAGAGCTCATATATATTTAGTGCATATATTTCTATGTAAATTCAACCTAAAAGTAGTAGAAAATGTACTCTTAATTTCATAACCTTGTATAGTGGCAAGATGATTGTAATCCGATTTTATGAATATTGTAGATATTTTTCTCTTACAATAATCAACATTTAAAAAGTCCATTATTGGCACAACTCTGATTTAAAGCACATTGGGATGATGTGTTCTGTTAATTGCACTCAAGAAAATAAAAATGGCTTGAAAATTAAATTTTGTGGAAGCAAATAAGTGTGTATCTTCTTAACATTTGTTAATTTTCTTCTCTATAAAGGACATACTCGCAACTCTTTGAAGGCTTCCTTACGTGCATAGTATGTCATACATTTCAGGGTGCAGATATTTATTCTCACCAGACTGTAATTGTGCATTGGCAGTATTAGATGTGGAAGATCTTACCTTTATCATAACGGAAGAGCATTGTACTTTGGTGGTGGCCTTTCCACAGACTGTTAAAGAGTTTGCCATATTGTGTCTTCGCAGGCTTCACGCCGTTGCATATCGCCATACAGAGAAAGGACATAAACACGGTGACGATGCTTCTGTCTGCTGGGGCTGATAGCAATGTGAAGGTGAGTCTGGGATAGCGTTCTATAAAGTGAATCTCTGCAAAAAATTAAATGTTTTGTGGCCCAAATATAGACAGAATGTGGGGGCTGTATGTTGCTTTTATAAACCTGGAGGGAACAATAGTAGGGTTCAGTCGAGTTTAATTCTGCATGGGCACTGCACCACACAGTTGTATATTTTTTTATTGATATAAACTAGGACACAAATTCTTTTGCTTCGAGTAGACAAATAAGCTCAGGGTCAGATGCAACCTTGCAAGGCAACTCACGTTCTTAGAACTACACATTTACTGAGCAAATTATTAGGAACACTATACTAATACTGGGTAGGGTCTCATTTTGCTCTCCAAACAGCCTCAATTGTTTCTGGCATGGATTTCACTAAATGTTGAAAACATTCTTTGGAGATTCTGGTCCATGCAGAAATGATTGCATCATGTGATATCCACAGATTTGCCAGCTGCATATTTGTGCTGTCCTACCACATCCCAAAGGTGTTCTGTTGGATGCAGACCCAATGACTGAGAAGGCCAATGAAAAACACTGAATTCATTGTCATGTTCATGAAAGCAGCTTGAGATGATCTTTGCTTTGTCACATGGTGCGTTATCATGTGTGACAGATAGGGGGCACTGTCGTCCCCTTCAACCCTCCAACCAGACACCAGATAAAAGTCCAAATGATGGATTTATTAATGCAATAAAGTGCACAAAGCACCCTCCACTCCACAATACTCATAAACAATAACAATACAATAATCAATAAACCAATCCTCCACTCCCAGATGCGTTGTCGCCCTTCTTCCCAACTCAGCTTAACACTCTGGGATTTCCCACAGTCCTTTATAGTCCTTGATCCGGAAGTGCTTCTGATCCCTCAGTCCATGTGATTACCCAGCACTTCCGGGTCAGGTGAAAACTCCTCTTTCTTCAGCCCGGAAGTACTTTATTTCTTCCATCCTCGTGACAAGGAAGTACTTTCAGGCTATACAGAGAATACAAATCGTTGAGCCTCCCTGCAGCATCCTCTGGTGGCCCCCATGGTATCCAGCAGGGTTGTGAAGGAAAACTGCAAGGTCCATGATGCCCTGCTGGAATTCGGGGCATCTCCACGTTGCAGGGAGGGCTCCACCCGGTGGCTTGGGGGTATTGGCCGGGATAAGCTGCCGGCCATAGTCCACAATACTCCCCCCTCAGCAAACCACCATGGGGTGTAGCGTCCAGCCCCGCGAGGGTCGTCTTCCTCCAGAAGGAATTTGTTGTGGCCGGTCCGTGACTCCGTCCTTCAAAATAATTATAGGAGAACCTTTGGGGAGACATTGTGCAAACGCTTCCCTTCCTCCCCGGCTCTCCTAGGACAATTTTGCCACATATGGCCTGGCCGGCAACATTCATAGTACAGCCGCCTCCATCCTCCTGGTATAATCCCTCTGCGAGATTGCAGCTCGGAAACTCTGGCTCCTCCCTCTTTTCCGCTGAGGAGAGTTCCACAGCCGCCTCTAAGCTCTCTGCCCCCTTTTCTATTTTATCAGGAGACCCCTGTTTCTTTTTTGGGATCTCCTTTTTAATCTGGGGCTGGTCCACAGTTTGGGTCTCTATGAATAAAAGAGAGCCCTTTTACTGTCTGCACCCCCTTCGACTTATGAATGACCAGTGGCGGTGTCTTTAGAACCGCATTGCCCTGGAAGACCGCACTATCCACCTGCTCCAGCTCGATCGATCCTTCCCCTGCCCACTCAGTCATTACACACACATCTTTTGTAGGGTTCGAGGTTACTTCGTACCCGCTACTAATAAATCACGGGCCCTTTTCACTCTGCATCCCTCTATTATGTACGGTACGGGTCTCGCTTACCTGTACCACTGACTCAACAATTATGGGAGGCTCTCAACCAAATCGCCACAGGTAATCCTCTACCTTCTTTAAAGGTGCTTCGGCCGCTGCTCCCAGCATCTCCACAATTTTCTTAATCGTTGTTGCAATATGAAAAAAACTACGTATGGGCTTGAGTAGTTTCTCGAGTTCCCGCACGTCCACAATGTTATTTAATTCGACCGGAGGCAGGCTCAAACCATCATTTGCCTTACCTTCCGGCTGGGAGCCAATGAGCACGCCCGCTCCTGGCATGTGCTCGGTTGGGTTGCGCACAGGCTTCTGAGAATTGGAGTTCTCTTTTTCAGAGGACCGGGTCGCCATCTTTGGCTGACGGCGACCCGCCTGTATTAATCTCCCCCTTCCCTTACCGGAAAGTCCAAGTCTGTCTTCTTGTGGGCGAAGTTGAAAGCAACAGTACGCAGACCTTCTCCTTCCCACAATTCATCGGGATGGGTGACGTGTCCTTCACCGGCACCCGACATGCGGAAGTCCTTTGTTTTGTTCTTCTGCCCGAATGAGAGTGCACCACCGTCTTTGGGATGTTCTCCTGCTTCTCGCAGAGCCTCCGGATGATCTTCTCCAAAGTATGTGCATGGGACAAAATATGTTATTTGAAGATGTTATCAATTAGTTCGCCAGCACATACCTCATTGTAGTTATCCTCATCCAGAGGCCTCTCTCGACCCGTGTAGCCTCTCCAAAGCTCATCCCGCGCGTCGGCCATGATGAGCATGGGACTTCCGCTTGGGCTGTTGCTCTGCTTTGCCATCTTCTTCCCCATAACGGACTTCGTGAACGTGGGTTCTGGTGATTTTTCTCTGCATGTCGTGACGCTGTCTTCTTGGGTTTCTGTCCAAAAAAATTTCTTCCCAGGTCCTCTGCCAAACTGACGGCCAGAGAATCCTGCCAACAATGCCACTGTGACAAATAGGGGGTGCTGTCGTCCCCTTCAACCCTCCGCCCAGATGCCAGACACCAGATAAAAGTCCAAATGATGGATTTATTAATGCAATAAAGTGCACAAAGCACCCTCCACTCCACAATACTTATAAACAATAACAATACAATAATCAATAAACCAATCCTCCACTCCTAGACGCGTTGTCACCCTTCCTCCCAACTCAGCTCAACACTGGGGGATTTCCCACAGTCCTTTATAGTCCTTGACCCAGAAGTGCTTCTGATCCCTCAGTCCATGTGATTACCCAGCACTTCCGGGTCAGGTGAAAACTCCTCTTTTTCTTCAGCCCGGAAGTACTTTATTTCTTCCATCCTCTTGACAGGGAAGTACTTACAGGCTATACAGAGAATACAAATCCTTGAGCCTCCCTGCAGCGTCCTCTGGTGGCCCCCATGGTATTCAGCAGGGCTGTAAAGGAAAACCCCAAGGTCCATGATGCCCTGCTGGAATTTGGGGCATCTCCACGTTGCAGGGAGGGCTCCACCTGCCGGCTTGGGGTATTGGCCGGAATAAGCTGCCGGCCATAGTCCACACATGCTAGAGTAGCTATTAGAAACTGGATAAATTGTGACCATGAAATGATAGGGTCATATCTGCCCAGCTTTGGTGAGCCTGTGTGCACTGCAGCTTTCTGTTCTTGGCTGACTTGAGTGGAACCTGACGTGGTCTTTTGCTGTTGTAGCCCATCTGCCTCATGGTTCAATGTGTTGTGCATTCTGAGATACTTTTCTGCTCACCACAGTTATACAGAATGGTAATCTAAGAAACTATAGCCTTTCTGTCAACTCAAACCAGCCTGGCCATTCTCCTCTGACCTCGCTCATCAACGCAGCATTTCCTTCTGCACCACTGCTGCTCATTAGATTTTTGTTTTTCCCACCATTCTAATTAAACTCTATAGAGGCTGCTGAGGGTGGATATCCCAAGAGATCAGCCGTTCCAGAAATACTCAAATCAGCCTGTTTAGCATCAACAGTCATGTCATGGTCAAAGTCACAGAGCTCACATTTCCTCCCCATTCTGCTGTTTGATGTGAACATCAGCTGAAGCTCCATGAGAGGCTGATGAAAGGTTTGCATGGATAAGCTTCTGTACGTGTTCCCAATAGGCTGCTCATTTATTGTATATTGGGTATATAACTTATTTGTTTTAAAAGAAGAACATGTGCACATTTAGCATTAAAGCAACACCAGTGTACTTCTACTTTTAATGGCAGGCTGATATTACAACTCATTTCAAACCTATGGCTCTGTTTTGTTGTTCTTTTTTTATACTTCATTTCTCAAAATTGCTTTAATCTAAATTGAAAATAATTTGAATATATCAACAGCCAAATACTGTGGAAAATATTGTAAAAATTAAATTTTCATTTCTTAATGTGTTAATGACCTCATATACTTGAATGATGACCAGGTTAAGTTTTTCCATGTGAAATGGGGTGCTGGAACACTTCTTAAAATAATTCTAAATTAAGAGGCCTCGGATGAACAGTTTGTCAAAGCCAAAGTCAGCTTAGATGAGACTTTCCTAATTCCTACTCTGTTGTATCTCTGCAGGACTTGAGCTGTGGTCGCACTGGTCTGCATTTGGCTGTGGAGGTACAGAGTGCTGAACTTGTGAAGCTGCTGCTCAGTCAAGGGGCAAATGTGAATGCAACCATGTATTCTGGTTACACGCCACTGTATAGTGCCCTCTACAGACCCAGCGAACTAATACGCACAATCCTGAGGGAGCATGGAGCTCTGGAGCCAGAACCTGAACTTGTCTGGGATGAAGATGAATCTGAGCAGTCAGATGAGGAAGAGGAGGTGAGTAGGGAGAAGAGAAGGTGCTGGAATAAATTGAGTCAAAAAAGAGTAAGCTCTGAAAAAAAAAAAAATCCCTTGTAACCCAGCAGGAATTACCTGCAGTGAAGGGAGTGAAGCTAGATTTTATCATGCATGATGCTAACACAAGTCTTTCTTGAATTACAGGAGGAGTTTGATGATCTGGTCATTAATGGACATCCCGTTGTGTAGAAGAGACTTCTGTAAAATGGCCCCATTGACTCTCCAGATCGTGCCAATATCCAGACGCTGGAAATAATGCTTTTTTTTATGTGTTATGGGGTTCAGGACTAAATTTAGAAGAGGAGAGGATGTGGTCTACCACAATAGCCTAGTGGCAAGTGTATTGACTGAGGACACTGTAGTATTAGGTGGTGCCATGTGCTACTGGGTGCTACCAGGAATTATATCACTGTGGCTTGCAGTTCATTGGCTGCTCTGCATCTGTGCCCGAGGAGTTGTGGAGTAACCACATGCCTAATTTATTGTGATTCCTTGACCTCAAGGGACATCTCACAGTATGTATATATAAAGGTCAAAATTGTTTGCTGTACATGTTAATGTCTGTACTCCATGTTTTTAGAATTTTGCGTACATGCAGCCCACCTGGGCATAATATTGTGGCATATGCAGTAGCTGTCTGTGCTGGACCTGAACTACATGTCACCTGAAGGGAAAGCACTACCACCCCCCTGGAGAGTGACACCATGGATGGCTTGTTCACTGCACAACATAATTGGTTACCATTATTACATTTTGGAGAAGCCCAGGATTTCTGCAGCCCCTTGAAGCTGATTATCGATCTGGTGGATTGGCTGTATTGTCCAGTTGACTCAGTGTATTTTTTTTAAATGCCACTTAATGTAATTATTTCATGATTTTGAAGATCTTGTCTTTTTTTGCCTGTTTTATGAAAACCATACTTGTGCAGCTACTATCTTTTAAGCTTAACGCTGCTTAAAAAAATGCCAGCTAGTGTTCTCATGATTCATTTGTACGTCCTTTGCAGTTGGTTGGTGGCGAATATTGTAGTGAAGCAGAGACTTGTACTTTGAAAGGCAGCAAAGTATCTAAAAATTGTGAGGACGGGGGCCAGTGTAGTGTTTGTAGGGCCAGACATGTTACTAGGAGCTCACTGATGTGAATGTCTGTACCCAGAATGAAGTACTTAATAAATCTGTTTACTGTCTAGAGCAGTGTGCCGTTTTTAGTGATTTGTCCAGTACTGTCTTAAACAATCTTGTCAAACTGTTAAAGTTTGTCTTGCAAAGAAAGATGCAGCCATAAAAGTTAAAAAGTACTATTGTTGTATTGTTTTATTTTCAGTCAGGTAAAATTTGGAAATGACAGAATCTCTACTCCCGTTCAGCAATCGCCACCAAATGGCTTTCAATTTTATCTTCAGTCAGTATCCTAGAGAAGGAAAAAAAAAAAAGATTTTGATGCATTAAAGTCTTTACATGAAGATAAAGGTTGGTTTAGCCTTTTCTAGTTCTTAAGAGTACTTGTGAAAACTTAAAAAATTTAGCAATCTGAAAAAGAAGTTGAAAGACTGTTTCTCATACTGCAGTATACAGCGTTTTCACTACCACCTGTCACATTTGTAATTTGTGAACAGTTTCAGGAAAATAAAAAAGCACCAGCCAGAAATGTTTATAAATATATTTGTGTTGTATTGTTCCACTAGTGTATGAGAAGCATGTTTATCCTTTCAAAGGTGACAAAATGATGAGTAAAATCTAAGACAAGTTCATACAAAGGAAGATTCCGTTTGAATCACGACTGACAAAAAAGTAGCTAACAGGAAAGCAAGAAGTGAGCATCAAAGAGTTCTTCAGCACCTACGGCCCATCCGGGATGACTAAGATAACTACGGTAATTTTGCAGCCTGGTTTATTTAATTGAATCTGTAAAGATAGGGAAAATACTAATGTTGCTTGCCTCGTAGTTGGCAACTTCTGCTGAAGACGATCATTCTGCCTCAAGTTGCTGTTGGTCTAAAACCGTTGACAACTGAGGAAAGAACTTGAGCTCAAAAGCTCAAACCATGGAACAAGCGTTGCTATTTGATTCCTTCTGCATCACTGTAATGAGCCAACTACCTCACAGCTCAAACACACTCCTATCTTCTCAATCTACACCAAAGGAGATTGTTTTGACTGGCATGTTAGGTGAACTGGAGATTCTACTTTTCACTTTTGCCTTGCAGCAATGTTCCTGGGATCTTCAACAATTTGCTGTTGACACTTTAAATCAAAAAGGTATATTCAGAAAATTAATCAATGTTTTTTCCTTTGCCCAGGCAACTTTTGTATGCTCTTCATAACACATCTGTTTTTCTCTCTCATGATGTTGTTTAACAGATTTTTGTCTAATATGAATCACCCAATTATCAATGCTACTGTACTAGTTAAAAGATTGACATTTTTTTGAACATTCCAAATTGTGTAGGTTTTCTAATCCACAAAGATCACTTGTGCATGATATACTGAACTGGAACTGGAAAAAATGATATAAGGAATGGCAAAATACAAGAGAATATCCGGAGCAATGGCGGTTTGTAATGTGGGGTGCTTGAGTGCCAACCTCCCAAATATTTTAAAAACTCTACTCAAAATAATTAGGTAATGCAAAATAATCATGAAATAAATTTATTTGCACAATGTGCTTGGTGTCAGAGCATGTCAATATCCACTAAAAATTGGTTCTGACTTATATTTGTGTCATTGCTGTGTGAATACCTATATTTCCTGAGTAAAGGACGCTGGCCAAATCAGAGTGTATGTAAGTGTTTGATCTTTTGGCAAACAAGTAACCTGAGGCTGCCCTTTACTTAGTTGCGTTCAGATCCCACATTTATTGGCATTAAATTAGTGTAGATTTAGTTTTGTTTTTTTTTTTTTAATCTAATGGACAGTTGTTAATGCACTATTTCAAGTTCACACCCACCATTACTGTAACTACAGATGAGTGAGTGCGACTTCACAGAGATGGGAACTTAAGAAATCAACGAAAATTGTATTATTTCTTTAATAAAATACCCCTTCATAAGTCATTCACTTGAAGAAAAAACAAGATAAAAGAGCTTGGACTTGACCAACCTGACTTAAGAATTCAGCAGCAGGCAAGTGATTGAGGACGAGCTAACACACAAAACTTCTTCCTGCTCTTGTTATGAGAAACGGAGTAGTGTCTTTTTTTATTTTGCTTTCCCTGTTTGCTGTTTCAAAGTGTTGAAGACCAACGGGTTTACGAGACCTAAAGCATCTTTCTGAAAAATGCAAGCAGCATGAAAGGAGGAGCCACAGTCATCTAGAGTCGTGTTTATCAAGCATGTGGTGCACAGCACAGTGGTGCGCCATAAGAGCTGCCCAGGTGTGCAGTGGAAATAATAGTGTAGCATACCTGGGTCTGAAGCTGAGAAAGACAACTTTCTTGGGTGGTCAAGATTTGTCTGAGGAGGACAGGACTGCCTGGCATAAAAACAGCTCTGTGATCTCTATGTTGCAGACACAGCACTTAGAGCTAAGGTTCCCAACAGGGGCAGTACTGCTCACCGGTGGGCTCTGAAGAAATCTAAGGGGGCATTTCTGGTCCAAGACATATTAAGGGGGCATTGAGGACCAGCCTCTGCCACCTTGGGCAATACTCGCAAGAACGCGCTGAAAAGTTTGATTAATACTAAAAATCATTGAACGCATGTTTTAACCAATTATTCTAAATGTCCAATAAGAAAGACCCATGCGTATTAAATAGTAGGTGAAAAGTAGGTGGTACATTACATTTACAAATTTGCACAAGTCATGCATTCTCAGATCATGCAAGTCCTTACAAGATTAACACATGTGCAGAGGACTGAATGTATGCATGTTTTGACAGGTTAATTGAACATTACTTTAAATACGTGAGAAGTTTTGTTTTTTTTTTAATCAATACCAGGTTCTTTCAGAATTTGTTCAGAGCAAGTGTAAACCTAAAATTACAGTGCAGTACCTACAGATAACATTCAAAGGAAAACTTACGTGGACCTACTTATTAAAAACTAGGGGGCTTCTCCCCCTGTTCGCTTTGCTTGCCAACCCCCCCAGCCTGCACTACCCGCCAGCCACTTTGCGTCTCTGCCGCTCACGTATGTCGATTTCACTTTCACCAAACAACAACAAATCTCACGGATACGCCTCTTCATTGGGAAGAGACACTACTTTTCCCTGATGGCAGCATGAATTAGATGATCTACAAGTCTTCCATCATCATATTTAGCCAAAAGAGAATTTAGCATGGTCAACAATCTATTAACAAAGAAAAGAAACATTGTCAATAGTGGAATGCAGCAATTTAAGATTGCTGATGACAAAAATGGCACCAAACATTGAAAAATTAGTGTCATCACACCAAGCTCAGCCCACTCACTAATTCACTAATAATATTATATTCATTTTTTTAATAATATATTTTTTTAATCATACTTTGAGCACTATACCAATATTGTTAATATCTTCTAATAAAATAATTTTTAAAATATGTCATTGTTTTTCAATATATAGTGTAGTATAGTTCACCCAATTGCTACTGAATCTGAAAAAGTGGGCTCTGACCCAAAAAAGGTTGGGAACCTATGACTTAGAGCATTTCAGACACATCTCCAGGCTGGTAGAGTCCTTCTGCCCTGGGGGTGTAGTTGCCCGTGAGCCTCACAGTGCTAGAGGATAGTGGGCATATAAGTTGCCTCTGAGGCAAAGAGGGGTGGGGATAAGAGTGAAGCAGCTTGGAGATGCCACCAAAGTGCTCACTAAGTGCCTTGTCTGCGAATGCTGATCTCAGAGCTGTTTTTTTTACCAGCTTCTCTGTTAGTCCCACCTCTTCAGGCAGTTGAGCACATGTATCATACAGAATGTACAGTATGTGGTTAGTAAGATAGTGGTGTGCCTTGGGATGATTTTAGTTACAAAACGTGCCACTACAGAAAAAAAAAAACTGGGAATCACTGATATAGACCATAGTAAGGTAGGCTAAGTGAAATGACTCGATTTAATTTGAAAGTAATTGAGAAATTTCAGGCCTGGAGGAAAGGAGGGCAAAATTTATGTTCAAGGAAACTTCAGTATCCTGATCGTAAAGGCAGAATAAGATTTAGGTTGGGCTTGTCCTGTGGGTGTAGTACAACACAGGGTGGTGGGGAAAATTATGTTTTAAGATGTGGGGGTCTATGGATCTTACAATGTGAATTTGTGCCCAGGTAAGGTACGCCTAGCAACCTTGCATAGGAATGGGCCGACTGGCAGCAAATGTAGAATAAAATTAGGATGTGAATGACTCTGCGGGTGTGGCAAATGATAAACTGGGATGCAAAAAAAATTAGAGGACTAATGATTGTATGATGTGGATTTATGGCATGCAGTGGAAATGGCCAAGGAATGGGCACTCAAAGGCAGAATTAGATTTGGATTGGACTTATGCTATGGATGTGTTATTGGAAGATTATGGGGGGAGGGGTAGGTGTGGACATTATGGTATGAGTTTTGGCAGAAACAGGGAACTGGGCAAGTTGGTAGATGATTGGGCAATTTAGAGACTGGTGTAGTATAAAATGTGGGTGGCAGACACACCTGTTCCTTTTCACATCTATAGGACGAGTTATGGGAAGAACAAGGGCACTATGGCTATCACAGACTGAAGTTTTGAAGCACAGTAGAAATGAAAACCTGACATCAGATTGGGCAGCATGATGGAAAAGTGTATAACACATTTTAGCCTGGATTTGTCCCATGGGTCTGGTACTGGACAGAACAAGATGTGCATTGGCACTATGATGAGGACCACAAGAGCATGTAGAATGACCAGAGAGAGAGAGGTGGGGAGAGAGATGTGAAAGGCACTTTATAATAGGTTAGTGCTGCTTCAGTTTGTTCCCCCAAAAAACTGTGCCCATGCCCAAATTTTTTTCACCAGCCACCACTGGACCTGAGTAAAGTTGAAGACTGGCAGTAGGGTAGGGCAACAGTCAGCGATCAACAGGCTGGTGATTCACCACTGGCCATTGAAGCACTTGGGCAAGTCAGTTATCTGTTATGCGGACAGCTTGATTGCTGGTAAAGTAAAATGGGATTAAGATAGAGAAAAGGTGAAATGCTGAGACAATATGAGATCTTACAAAAATCCATCCATTTTCCAACCTGCTGAATCCAAACACAGGGGTCTGCTGGAGCCAATCCCAGCCAACACAGGGCACAAGGCAGGAACCAATCCTGGGCAGGGTGCCAACCCACCGCAGGACACACACTAGGGCCAATTTAGAATCGCCAATCCACCTAACCGGCATGTCTTTGGACTGTGGGAGGAAACCGGAGTGCCTGGAGGAAACCCACGCAGACACGGGGAGAACATGCAAACTCCATGCGAGGAAGCTGCGCCACCGTGCCGCCCTCTTACAAAACTGATCAATATAAATAACATAAAAGAAAGTGAGTATGTCTGACAAATCCAAAAAGAAGGATTAAAGTTTCTTGTGCTGAATAAACAAGGAGGGGAAGCAGAACACAAGATAAAGCTTGGTTTAGCCATGGTTACCTGAATTTTGGTTTGTCTCTAGTGACGACAGCAACTTCAATCTCGCTTGACTTAAAGTCCAGTGAAAGGACAGAAGACAGGCACATTATTGCAAGCTACAAAGAAACAAAAAGAGAAGTTAATAGAAATAAAAGGACTAAGCTGGACTGATGTTAATTGTGTTGCCGGGCAGTCCACTGAGATTTACCTCAACTGTGGTATTAAAGGTCAAATTCATTTTTTTGCGCATTTTCTTCTCAAGATAGCCATTGGCTTCAGTCTGCTTCACACCTACACTAGTCGCCTTGTACCCACAGTAGTAGCCAGCTGGGTCACACTTCAGAAGCATAGGACCAACTTCGTTATCAATAGCTAGGAGAATCATACCTACAGAACCAGACAATTATGTATTACATACTGTCAATATGTACAATAATTCCAAAACTTCATCTGGTTACGTTCACTTAAAGCCAAATACAACAAATGTGCATTTCTGTCAGAACAATGGCCATGAGACTGTATGCTGTTTCAGTCTATGAAGGTCTCATTTTAAGAGTGAATTGCCTGCTGTTGAGGATCTACTGCTGGCAGCTGCTACAATTTAGCAGTGACAGATAAGTGTTTAGATAGCACTGAATGATGGCAGCTAAATTATATCTTTAAGGACAGTGTGCCTAATTTGGACTTTTCATTCCTTTTATTTCAGGGAACCATAAAACAGATTCAGTATTAGCAAGGGGAAAAACGAGAGCAATTTTCTAAAAACCTTGTAGAGGTTACAAAAATATCCTGATTTCCTTTCCACAGTTTAAAAAGAACATTTTTGCACTTACATAAAACAAAAGCTGAACTTTGTTCATCATTTAAAATACTGTATTGGATGTGAGAGGTCTTGAAGTGAACTACTCCACTCTTACCCATCTTTTAAAGAAAATTTGTAGCCAGCATTGGTGAAACCATACCAAGGAACCATTCCCTTACTTTAAAAGAGATTTTTGTAAGTTTACTTCTCTCCTTAAGTAGCACTGTCTCACAAACGTGTTTTGTGTACGGTTATTTTGAAAATGTTTTAATTCTGTTTTTCTAATGTAAAAAGGGATACTTGTAATTGTTTAGCTTTGTTTGCTTGGTGTTTAATGGCAAGTACTTCAGGCCCTTCAAGGATTCATTAGTTCAAACTGCAGTAAGTGCCATAAGCCACAGAAGTGCAAATAAATAATATTCAACAATCCTTACTGTTGAAAGCACAAAAGCTGCAATGCAAGGGGGTTTGTATGATTTTAGTCCGCAAAAAGTAGCCAGCTTACTGATTACAGAATAAATGTTCTCCTACATTTTTTCCTATCTTGGTAAGCTTTTTGAATAACTGAGTTGATTCTGCAATAATGAATTCATGTGCTAAGATATCAACGATGTGTAGTGTATGATGGAAACTGTGTCATGGCAGCAGTCTTTCAATTTCATACACATGTAACAGATCATTTATGAACGCATCACTGAAGAAAATATAATTGGTAGATTTATACTTGTATATTTAAACTTTTTTTTTAATACTTGTACATGTTTATGTTGGATCAAAAGGTGTACTGACTGAGCTGGATGTTTTGGCCATATGTGGTCTATACATATAGTGGAGAATTATAAGAAAGTAGAAAGTTTATTATAAATACTGCCCTAGCAGTTTTGCTTTAGTTGTAATAGTAAAACTATATCTCCCAAATATGAAAGATTTATTGTAGTTTAAAATTACATCTAAATGTTACAGGACACAGATTTTGGTGTCAATGGAGTATGAGCAATGATTCTAATAAGTTTGTTTCACTTAACAACCAAAACATCAGGGAATAATCGTACATAACAACATTGCTCACACTCCATTGACATAATTTGGGGGTGAGGAATAAGCAATCCTGGCAGCAACAGGCACTAGATAGGAACCAGCCATGGAAAGGGTTTTAGTCTGTTATAGGTCACACTCATATTTACGCCTTCAGGATATGGAATGAAAATCAGTGTATCATTAAAAAAATAAATAAATAGTAAAGTTTAAATTGAAAAACTGAACAAGTAAAGAAAACAAAAGGGCTTTGCGTATGTACATAAGACCTGGAAGAAGCACACGCAATGTATGTATGTTAATTGCATAGCAATGTTAAATTACAACATTGCAGCAAAAAACATCAAAATCTGCTGCCATCAACAGTGCTTGATGAATTTTACTCAAATTAAAAGATAAAACACTATGTTTCATTTTGCACCATTTGTATGCACTTGAGCTGATGACATAGTCTTGCTACAAACTCAATCAGAATGCCCACTTAGCACACATATATTAATGTATTCCAAAATTTCATTATTAATTTAAAATGCACTTTTTTCGTCTAAAGACTTCATGATAAGCACATCTGTTAAGCTTACATAAGAAATGTGACTACATCTATTGTTGGAAATACCTTAAATGATTCCCAAATAATGACAAAAGTCTAATTTCATAAAATGCATAACACAATGACTAACATACAGTATTTAGGTACATATAATCAGTTCAATGCCATGCACTGAACTGGCATCTCATCTACAAACAATTTATTTCTTTTGCCCACTGCTGCTCAGTAACATCCATCCATCCATTGTCTAACCCGCTGAAACCGAATAGGGTCACGGGGGTCTGCTGGAGCCCATCCCAGCCAACACAGGAACCAATCCTGGGCAGGGTGCCAACCCACCGCAGGACACACACAAACACACCCACACGCCAAGCACACTCTAGGGCCAATTTAGAATCACCAATCCACCTAACCTGCATGTCTTTGGATTGTGGGAGGAAACCGGAGCGCCCGGAGGAAACCCACGCAGACACGGGAGAACATGCAAACTCCACGCAGGGAGGACCCGGGAAGCGAACCCGGGTCTCCTAACTGCGAGGCAGCAGCGCTACCACTGCGCCACCGTGCCGCCGCTCAGTAACATGAACTGAGTAAATAAGAAAGAAAAATGATGTGTTGATGTATATTCAGTTAAATGCACTTCTAAAAAGATAATAACAAAGTAATTCAATTACGTAATTTCTAAGTGTTTTGCAGATAAAGTAAACCTTGTATTTAAAAAAAAAAATGTCACTGCAATTGCTTACAAGAAAGACTACTGTATAATATGATTCAAGCTAGCTTGTAGGTGCATTGTTTTTATTATTATTAAATGATTTTATTTAACTTGTCTCCTCTGTCTGTTTGTCTGGGTCAAATCTTGCAACTGATTTTAAACCCAGTTTTGGCAAAGCGGATTTCTTCAAATTTTGCATACGTGTTCAGTACTGATGACAGTACAATAATCAGTCAAAACCTATGCAATTACGTAACAAACTTCACTGAAATGAATGGTTATGTGATTCCAGTTAACGCACACACACAACAATGACAGGGAGAGAATATAGTGAGATATAGGAGCATACAAGTGAGAGACGCATCGGATTGCCCTCGCTTGCTTCTTCCAGTGAGTGGAGTGGGTAAATATGCATGCCGACTTTACTTGTTTACTAGTGAGAAGGAGTAGCCTTGATGATCACGGTGCACTAAGCTAGCAGTTCTGTCGTCGATTTTTTTTGCAGCGACAGAGTGCTAATCCCATACGAGCCTGAACAGAAAATTAGACACCAAAATATAATTCTTTTTAGTATTCAAATAATTCTGCAAAGAAGATATATTATGTAATACTTTTAAAGAAGCTTCCCATTCATGGAAAATGATTAAAGAAAAATCATTTGCAAAATACTCAAAAACTAAAAAGTAAAAAATAAAATATATAAATCTTTTTTTTTTAAGTAGAGTGATTTTATTTACTTTAGTTATAAATGCACTAGAAAGCATAAAATATTTCTTTCTTTAACCACAATTTTTATGGTTATATGTGACTAAACAACTTAGTCAAGTCAATTTAATAGCACCACCTTATTAATGCCTGTTACAGCTTCTGATACAAGTGAAACATTACACTTCCTAAAAACTACTATCCACTAAACAAGTTTTCTTGTTTTTGTAAACTGCTCCACTCCCACATGCATCATGTCCAAAACTGGAATCTGTCACTCAAGTTCCATTATGTCTGCCTAATTTATTCTAAACAAATAGTGGTTTAAAATATCTTGTTCCACGTCTTTATGTCAGATTTCACATTTATCACAAATTAGGTCATGTTGATAAGAAAATGTTTACATTTATAACCCCAAATCAGAAAGTTAGGATGGTATGAAAAATATGAATAAAAAACACAGTGATTGTTAAAGCAGGCAGCATGAACCCAAGATATTTCATCTTTTGTCTGGTCAACTTCATTCATGGGCAACACGGTGATGCAGTGGTAGCGCTGCTGCCTTGCAGTTAGGAGACCCAGGTTCACTTCCCAGGTCCTCACTTCGTGGAGTTTGCATGTTCTCCCCGTGTCTGCGTGGATTTCCTCCCACAGTCCAAAGACATGCAGGTTAGGTGCACTGGCGATCCTAAACTGTCCTTAGTGTGCTTTGTGCACTGGGATTGGCTTCAGCAGACCCCCATGACCCTGTGTTAGGATATAGCAGGTTGGACAATGACTGACTGACTTCATTCATTTCATTTGTTAATGTTCATCCATTCATGCATTTCAGCCCTCAACACATTCCAAAAAAGTTGGAACGAGGCAAATTACGGTCAATAATAAGGTAAAAAAAAAAATGAAATAATGATGTTCCAGATCTTTTTTGGAAGAAATGGACGCCGTGTGTTCCAGACCAAAGACAGAAAGGGCCATCCAGATTTATCAGCAACAAGTCCAAAAGCCAGGGTCTGTAATGGTATGGGGTTGTGTCAGTCTCTTGGCAAATGCAATGTTATACTTCTGTGATAGCAGCATTAATGCAGAAAAGTACATTGAGGTTTTACGGCAACATATGCTGCTTTCAAGAAAACATTTTTTCTAGGGACATTCAAGCCTTTTTCAACAAGACAATGAAAAACCATATTCTGCACACTGCAAGGACATGGCTGTGGAAGAAGAAGGTACAGGTACTGGACTGGCCCCAACAGAGAATGTGTGGAGAATTTTGAAACGAAAAATGCAACAACAACAACCCTGTACTGTTTTACAACTATTAAGAAGTGTTTGCAGGAAGAATGGGACAAAATAACACTTGAAATGCTTCATAGCTTGGTATCCTCAATACCAAAACATTTTAAAAGTTTTGTAAAAAGTAACGGCAACATTTCAAAGTGGTGAATGCTTTACTGTCTCAATGTTTTTTGGAATGTGCTGCAGGCCTGAAATACAGGAATGGATGTAAATTAATAAATAAAATGATTTTGACCATACAAAACATGAAATATATTTGGATAATACTGTCTGTAATTAAATAAAACTGCATTTTTTTTTTATTTGCATTTTCCATACCATCCCACCTTTTTCTGATTTGGGTTTGTATAATTCAAAGAAAAATTTATTTTTACTATCCAAAGGTTTACTATAGACTAAACACAATGGCAGACACAGCCCTGCAGTGTTAACTCTGCTGTCTCATAGTTTCTTGGACCAGAGTTAAATTTTTGGCCAGATCGCGGTCTGTGTGCAGCTTACATTTTTTTGTTGTATCCAAATCAGTTTTCTCCAAGTAACCCAATTTCTTACTTCCCAAAGTTATGCATAATAATCTTACAAGCACCTCTGAATTGTCCTGACATGGGTGTTGTTATGTACTTATGTACAACCTTTCACCTGTCTGTGTTGAGATTGGTGCCGACTCTATACAACATAATAATGGAAGATGTCCATCCATCCATCCCACTATATCCTAACTACAGGGTCACGAGGGTCTGCTGGAACCAATCCCAGCCAACACAGGGCACAAGGCAAGAAACAAACCCTGGGCAGGGCGCCAGACCACCACAGGGCACACACTAGGCACAATTTAGGATCGCCAATGCACCTAACCTGCATGCCTTTCGACTGTGGGAGGAAACCCACGCAGACATGGGGAGAACATGCAAACTCCACGCAGGGAGGAACCGGGAAGCGAACCCAGGTCTCCTAACTGCGAGGCAGCAGCGCTACCCACTGTGCCGCACTAATGGAGGATGTAATTTCAGAAAAAGTAGAGATGGTTAGTCTATAAGAAAAAAAAAACTCCATAAGCACAATTAGCAGTGTTACTGTCCTTCATGAAATATATTATTTGTCTTATCACTTGAACATTGTCCTAACAGACTAGAAATCCCAAATAACTTGGGTGAACACGCTTTTCCAGTAAATTACAAGCTCTTCCTGCAATACATTATTGGCTGTATAAAAGGTTTAAAATAATTTTAAGCATTCAATAACTATGCTACTTCACAAATATTACTTAACAGTTTACTAAAACCAGAAAGTTTGTTTTATCACAGCATTGCTGTTTTCTCAAATTAAAATGTTAGCTGTTAACTCAATGCTAGCACTTGAAAGTTGATGAGATGTTTGCTAATTCCAATTGTTTCTAACACCCATACTTTATAGTTTTTTTAACTGAACACTTTTAAGTCTCATTCACACCAGGAAAATACCCACTTACTGCAACCCAGTGGCCTCATTTCAGCATTCTGTGTATAAACTTGTGAAATGTCGGCCATGCGCTTGCAAAGTATGTCAGCTGGAATCTCATATCCATATTTGTATTTAAACTCTGCAGCTTCATATCGAGCTCTTTGTACCTGGGAGCGGCTGTCAGCTAGAAAAAAGAGAACAGGTTTAGGCAAGTGGCTGAATGCAGACATTCTCCTCTGGCACCGTGATATACTCCCCACCTGTCATCCCAGTCATTACACAACCGATGCGGCTGGTGAGCTGAAACATGTTGGTGAGTGTGCTTGGGTCCAGCAGCTTGTCCTACATAGAAAGAAACAGAATTTTGTGATTATTCTGTCTAAAGTTCACACTCACCTGAAATTCCCTCTAATCAACAATAAGATTGCATCTTTCGACAGTCCTGCAGTAATGTGTTCTAATCAGGGCGTGTCCCATTCCCTTCAGTCCATTTCTTAGTATAAGTCACATCTCATCATCATTTCGTCTTCTCAACCACTTTTCCTAGTGAGGGTTGAGGCCAAGCAGGTCAGCTCAGACTTCCTTTTCCTCCAGCTATAGATTCAAGCTGTTTCTGAGGAAATCCCTTGGCTTTCCCAACCAGCCAAGAGATATAATCCCTCCATCATGTCCTGGTTCTACTGCTGGGTCAATGCCCAGTGTGACATGCCTTAAACAGTGTAAGGAGGAGCTGTCTAGAGGGGATATCCTGCTGCCACTGCTCCAATCTGCTTGTCAATCTCATGCTCCCTTTTTCCATCACTCGTGAACAAGATTCCAAGACACCTGAACTACTCCAATAAGGCCACTTTTTCCTCCCTCACCTGGAGAGATCAATCCACTCTTTTCTGAGAGAGAATCCTAACCTCAGACTTGGAGGTGCTGATCCTCATCCTAGTCATTTCATGCTCATGAGCAAATGCTCAGAGCTAGGTCATCTGGAGCTTTGTGCTCCTGGTAGGGTCTCCATTAGGAAACAGGTCTGAGCTGAAAGGTCAAACAAACAATGGTTCACAATGCAGGTACAAGATAAAAAACAGTGTACTCTGCCTGTTATAGGGTTACTGGAACCCACTTCTAGAGCGGTGGCATCTGCTGGCGAGCACCTGGTGGTCAATCAACCTATATAACCTAGCCAGGGTCAGCCAAAACAGCAATGTTGAGCCAACTGTGTGGGCACAACCCGTACAAGATGAGAAATAGGGTTGGGTGCAATGCCAGTTTAAGGGTGGGCATAAGCAGGAAACACCCAGACCCTGGCAACGGAGACTCGCTTTGGGAACTTGGAACTACAAGTCTACATTCCTTAATCCTGTGATCTTTACTGTGTTCTGCTTTGGATAGGCCTATAACCGTAATCCTCACATTTGCACTATCACAGTATCTAATCAACCTTACCGGAACTTTTTTCTGCGTCACAGCCACAACACAGTCTTTTCCACGCACAGCCACTGTTGTCAGGCCACTCTGAGTAATTGCTTTGAAGGCATATTCTAAAGAAAAAAAAAGAAGCACAACTGAACATGTTTTTTTGGCTAAAATTTTAAACATTTCAGATTATAAAGAGTTAAGTATGAGAGTTAGCAATGAAAGACTGAAGAAAGAAAACCTCTGATTAATGAACAACAGTTCAAACTGTATTCCTAAACCATCCAACTATCCATTTTCCAACCCGCTGAATGCGAACACAGGGTCACGGGGATCTGCTGGAGCCAATCCCAGCCAACACAGGGCACAAGGCAGGAACCAATCCCGGGCAGGGTGCCAACTCACCACAGGACATTCCTAAACCCATTCACTGTTAAAGTGTTGGTTATATTCCAAATCACACAGCCAGTCTAGGTCTATTTCACAACTATACCACCTCATTTCCACTTATTGTACATGTTCAATCACAGTTCCAATCTAGGCCTTGACTTCTGTCACAATTCTAGTCTGCATCAAAAAAAATGTTGGTACCAGTACACTTTCTAAAACATAACATATATGGCAACATTAGGACACTGCTGCCTACAGAATATACAGTAAATTGATGTAAAGCAGTTTCCTGTCTAATTTTACTACCGCTATGCATATTTGGGCAGGTCTAAACACTAATTTGTTAAAGTAATCTTTTTAGCTGTCATTTTTGCATACTGGTATTTAAGTAAACAGATACTTTCACTACATTTGGTCTTTACTACAATACACTCAAGGTGTGTAAACTCATTTTTGTTGTAAAATTGTAGGAAAACAGTACAAACCATGCAACTGGGCAAACAGTGACAATTTACTATTTAAAATGTGGTGTATTCAACACAAATATAACTAGTTATTACACGCACCATTTTCCTGGTTCCCTACTTGTATTTTTCTGCTTTTTTTCTTACATAATATTAAAAGCATTATATATCTGCTGCAGTAATTCAGTTTATACTCACTTGAAACTAGGGACTATCACTATGGCATCAAAATCAATGTAGAACATGGAGACCAGTCCATGTCAGGGCAAAAATAAATAAAATCACACATGCACTGACAAGAAATAGTTACCAACTGACCCCACATTACTCTTTTTTTGTTTAAATTTACATCTACTCAAGGAAAAAGCACTTCATGCATTCTTCAGTATGTTAACTGCTCCTGTCCATCTATTGAATAACTAACTTTGATTACTGCCACGATTTCTTTGTACAAATACTAAAGACTTTTTATGTGAAAATGGAGCTATATAGACCCAGGAGTGTTGGACATTTGAAATACATGCAACTAAACACATTAAGAAAAGTTGGTATGTCAATTCTAGTTCATCCATCCACTTATATTTCTGCTTAATGGAATTCAGAGTGTGTAACTCAGTTTTCCATAAAGGTTGGATCAGAAATATTAAACAAATAGAATGTGTTTGGGGTACTTTAGAGAAAAAACAGAAGAGCAACAAGATAAACAAAAAAAGGAATAGTCTGTGTAAAGTCACTGACAGTTTCATACATATATAATACACTGTTTTGGATGAGATGCCAGTTCTACCATCCTGACACAGATTAGCTTTATAACTGAGGGAAGTGGAAGGCAACCACAAGTCCTACCTTACATTTTGACTTCTGCCACTTATGCAGGCCTTGGATAGACTGATTGGTCCTTTTATAATAGATGGGGGCAATTCTGACCCCAGAAATGATTCTGGGAGGCTTTTCAGAAGTAGTTCCTGGAAGAGGTTTAAAGACTCTTTCCAGTCACTAAACATCTGAGCTTGAAGTCAGTAGCACAGTGAAGACAAAGGCTCACATCATAGCAAGAGGAACAAGAGGAAACAGGGCAGGTGGGTAGGAAGAAGTACTTCTTAGGTTCTTGTCATAGACAGGTGGACCAGCCACCCTATAGATTTATTTGGAGATCTTTATTGTATTAGGCATGCACAAAAAGATTTATGATTTAAATTGAATTACTTACTTCCAGAGGACCGAACACCCGGTGTTATCTACTGCATTTTTGTTATTTTAACTGGGTTTGTGGTCATTCCATTTTTTTCACTCTACAGGCCACAACTGCCACAAAGTCAAGACAAACAAAAGTTGAAAACCAGCATAAAAGAATTCTGTCTTAAAAGGATATTTCCTTTATCAAAATAAAGTACAAAAAGTTACTAACTAAAAAAGGTGGTCAGTTCCCAAGCACAATTGACTACAGGTGTGCTTTATGGTTAGGCTGTTTGTGTCCTCCAGTTACCACTCTACAAAAACTAAGTATGGCCATAAACCAGATTCTTAAAACTATTTCAATGGCTTAAATTAACTTTAGAGCCAATTTAAAAATCTCCTTCTCACATACAGTATAAAGAAATGTGCCCACCATTTTATGCAAATGAATGCCGCAGGCAGAAGCTCAGTGGAAGAAGGAAAGTTTGGCAAAGCTCAAAGATGTAATATAAAATACATACAAATTCAAAAGGGGGTGATTGTTCGGGTTGTCCCCCATGGATTGTTAAGCTCACTTACAGTGCATCTGGAAAGTATTCACAGTGCATCACTTTTTCCACATTTTGTTATGTTACAGCCTTATTCCAAAATGAAGTAAATTCATTTTTTTCCTCAGAATTCTACACACAACACCCGATAAAGACAACGTGAAAATAGTTTACTTGAGATTTTTGCAAATTTATTAAAAAAAAAATTGAGAAAGCACATGTATATAAGTATTCACAGCCTTTGCCATGAAGCTCAAAATTGAGCTCAGGTGCATTCTGTTTCCCCTGATCATCCTTGAGATGTTTCTGCAGCTTAATTGGAGTTCACCTGTAGTAAATTCAGTTGATTGGACATGATTTGGAAAGGCACACACCTGCCTGTATAAGGTCCCATAGTTGACAGTTCATGTCAGAGCACAAAGCAAGCATGAAGTCAAAGGAATTGTCTGTAGACCACTGAGACAGGATTGTCTCAAGGCACAAATCTGGGGAAGGTTACAGAAAAATTTCTGCTGCTTTGAAGGCCCCAATGAGCACAGTGGCCTCCATCATCTGTAAGTGGAAGAAGTTCGAAACCACCAGGACTCTTCCTAGAGCTGGCCGGCCATCTAAACTGAGCGTCGGGGAGAAGGGCCTTAGTCAGGGAGGTGACCAAGAACCTGATGGTCACTCTGTCAGAGCTCCAGAGGTCCTCTGTGGAGAGAGGAGAACCTTCCAGAAGGACAACCATCTCTGCAGCAATCCACCAATCAGGCCTGTATGGTAGAGGGGCCAGATGGAAGCCACTCCTTAGTAAAAGGCACATGGCAGGCCGCCTGGAGTTTGCCAAAAGGCACCTGAAGGACTCTCATACCATGAGAAACAAAATTCTCTGGTCTGATGAGACAAAGATTGAACTCTTTGGTGTGAATGCCAGGCGTCACATTTGGAGGAAAGCAGGCACCGCTCATCACCAGGCCAGTACCATCCCTACAGTGAAGCATGGTGGTGGCAGCATCATGCTGTGGGGATGTTTTTCAGCGGCAGGAACTGGGAGACTAGTCAAGATAAAGGGAAAGATGACTGCAGCAATGTACAGAGACATCCTGGATGAAAACCTGATCCTGTGCGCACTTGACCTCAGACTGGGGCGACGGTTCATCTTTCAACAGGACAACAACCCTAAGCACACAGCCAAGATATCAAAGGAGTGGCTTCAGGACAACTCTGTGAATGTTCTTGAGTGGCCCAGCCAGAACCCCGACTTGAATCCGATTGAACATCTCTGGAGAGATCTTAAAATGGCTGTGCACCAAAGCTTCCCATCCAACTTGATGGAGCTAGAGAGGTGCTGTAAAGAGGAATGGGCGAAACTGGCCAAGGATAGGTGTGCCAAGCTTGGGGCATCATATTCAAAAAGGCTTGAGGCTGTATTGCTGCCAAAGGTGCATTGACAAAGTATTGAGCAAAGGCTGTGAATACTTATGTACATGTGATTTCTCAGTTTTTTTATTTTTAATAAATTTTCAAAAACCTCAAGTAAACTTTTTTCACGTTGTCATTATGGGGTGTTGTGTGTAGAATTTTTAGGAAAAAAATGAATTTAATCCATTTTGGAATAAGGCTGTAACATATCAAAATGTGGAAAAAGTGATGCACTGTGAATACTTTCCAGATGCACTGTATATACATATACTCTGAACAACAGTGTATGGGACTACAGTCACTTGGTAATGAAATACATGCAATATTACAGAGAACTAAGGTGTCCTCTTGAAGGTCAGATCGCTCCAATTCGCAAAGCAGAAACTGGGAAGAATTGGTTCAGCAAATTGTCCGACTTCAAGCCCTGGATACAACACAAGCTGAAAGTGACAGAATCCCTTGGTAAGTTTAAACTTTGTGTAGCTCAGTAAAGAGAAAAACATGAATTGAACTCACACACTAGTGTTTTACTTATGGACAATTGTATGTAGCATGTTCAAGGGTAAGGAACTCTGGTAACCTAGAAATATTAGGCCCTGGTAAAAAAATAACAATAATAATAATAAATATTGTGTACAGAATCATACTCAGTTACATAGTACTTATGATATATCCAGTTAACTGACACCATTATAACCAAGGCCCATTCTCTTAGGAAATTTCCTGGGAGAAGCCAGGTAACACACCTAGTCCTTTAAATAAAGAAACAAGACTCATTATTTTAGTATAGTGTACTTTTGTTGGAGCTGCTGTTGGATTAGATAGATAGATAGATAGATAGATAGATAGATAGATAGATAGATAGATAGATAGATAGATAGATAGATCTTTATTTGTTACAAGGAGAAACTTCTAATGCTCTCTTATATTTTTGTAATTAGTTAACAAGAATCTTTTTTTTCATTTGACAATACTGCACTGTTTTGATTTTCTTTCCCCTCACTGTCTATGCGGGCACTTCAGCTGCCTTGGTATAAATGTATCATCTCAAATGATGGAGCTGTCTTCTATCTGAATGAAATTGTCATCATTTGTTTCCAAAATAGTCCTTTACACATGGCATTATACTTATTTTTGGTGTCTGTTACATTTATTTTTCATATTATATTTATAGGGTCGGCTCAGATGTGCCATGGTAGTTACAGTAAGGGTATAAGGTTTCACGTCCCAGGTCCTCCCTGTGTGGAGTTTACGTGTTCTCCACATGTCTGCACTGTCCAAAGACGTGTAGGTTAGGTGAATTGATGATGCTAAATTGGCCTCTGTGTGTGTGTGTTGGGTGTTTGCCCTGCAAAGAGCTGGCACCCTGATCAGGGTTTGTTCCTGCCTTGTGCTAGCTGGGATAGGCTCCAGGCAGCCCACAACCCTTGTCTGGATTAAGCGGGTAAGTAAATGACATATTTACATTTAGCTTTTACCAAAATTGGCTTATACATTCTAAATACAACTAAACTGAATTAAACTGATAAGACTACTGCTATGATTAACCTTTTTCCAGTGAAGTCTGCACAGGATAAATCAAGTTCTGAAAAAGAATGGATTGCTGACTGACAGATTGATTGACATTATTCAGGACTGCCCTTAATTCCATAATGAATGCTTCCTAATTCAATCTTTGCACTGATTGCAAAACGTTAAAAATTATTACAGAAAAGCTCCTGAGACATTAAGGGATTAGTTAGTGTTAATATGTCCACAGCATATCATAAATGTCAAAACATGCACAAATCTTTCCCAAAGATGAAAATGTATAATAGTGCTACAATGTTGTGCCTTGTGCAGTGCAGCTTGGTCCCTTGCCTGAATTAAAACTCACAACCTTGCACTGATCAGCCTAATCACAAACCTGGGAAAAACCATCATTCCTTCTTAGTAAAAAGATTAGCCTGAGAAGCTATGGTCACTCAGGGTAGGGCATAGTAGAGAGGTCACTGTGCTGCTTAATGCATCGAGCTCACACATTATAAACAAGAAAAAAACTAGGGAAAACAGACAGATAAAAGACACAACAGTTTATAATTGAGAGAAACATTAAATAATTATTAATGCCTGGTGCATTAAAGCTAGTATTCTTCACTTCTATGGGCCTCTCTGTATGTCTTGTGTCCATCCTCCACCTTCAAGACAAATCTTATCTCTCTTTCTCTATTTTTTGTTCTTGATTTTGGAATTCATTTCACAAGTGGGTCTTCTTTTGCAAAGTGTCAGACCCAGTTTTTCTGGCATCATGTTTCCACTCCTGCCATTTCTACCACTTCCTCTTTTGTTCTGTCAGCAAACTTAGTCTCAAACAGGAGAGATACAATGCAAAATCAATTAGTCAAGCCTAATTAAATACCCAAACACCTATTTGTATTCTTGCAGATTCTTCCAAAATCCTCTTTTATATTCTATACCCCTGTCCCATTGAAGGTTACACTACACACTATACTGCTGTCACTGCTTATAATTCTTCTCATGGCCTGCAAAATTCTTGCTAAACAGGAACACATTGTACAAAACTGGTGGTAAGTAAACCACAGCTCCTCTTGAAGCAATATTATGCTAAAAAGGAAAGAAAATGATGCAATTGCTGCTCCTCGGAAACAGATGAGCATGTGCACTTCTGTAGATCTATCAAGAAACTGACATAATGGGCTATTTTGTTTACAAGAACAGATTGGTACAACAAGGAGTATAAAATAGCTCATACTGCAAACTGAGACAAAAACAAACGATTCTGAACTGCCGAAGATCTGCTATTTCATTTCTTATTACATATGGACTTGCAGCTTTGCCCACACAACTTTGACCCTGTCTGTTTTGGCAATAAGGGACTTGTGTTTCATTGTTGATATAAAACCTAATGGAGGGCGGGGGTTTCAGTCGGTGTTTGTATACTAGACGTTATAAAGTAGTTGCACCATTCACCCTGGGGATGAGTCACGATAGACCTAACAGCAGTGACTCAACCGTACATTTTATGTCAGGAAACATATTATGTCAGGAAACAGACCAACCGTACATTTTATGTCAGGAAACAGATCAGGCCAAAGAAGGTGGGCGATATTGGGAAGCGTTGCAAAAAGCTAAAATAAACAATACTGGCCCGCTAATACGTAGCCGCTAAGAAGTTTATCAGGAGCTGTCGAGAAAATAGGCAAAAGTCGCATAAGTTTTCCTGTCGCCGGCCTTGATGGCCCCAAGCAAAGCTGATTTCCATTGTCTCCGTCGCCCTACTGAGATGACTGGCACTTTTTCTGACGTGCTGTTCTCCCTTCCTATCTGGGCATCACGCCCAAACACGCACTCCCGGCCAGTCGGACACTCACCTACTTGGTATAGCCTCCCTTCGGGAGAGAAAATGGTGATGTGCCGGTCAAAACCGGCGCTGGAGCCTCTCGACATGGTTCTGGGTGAAGATAAAAGCAGGCAACGCCGTTTAAGAGCTCCACTTTCACTTTCTCTTCGTTGCTTCGACACGCTGGCTGACGCGGGTGCCAGCCGGATTCCCGGTATTAACTGGAACTTCAGTGCAAAAAATCGCGGGACTGTGGCCAGGTGACCCGAGAGCTGCCAGCACCTGAACTTGGCGGATGGTCTAGCGGCTGTGCCTCGGAGACCGCGGAAGCGACATCTTTCTTTCTTTCTTTCTTTCTTTCTTTCTTTCTTTCTTTCTTTCTTTCTTTCTTTTCTGTTATGTCTGAGTGTATCTTTTCTGTTCTGTGTGAGTGTAATTGTTTCAGGGCAGATCACTTACACTACATCACTTAGTAGATTCCTTAGGAGCGATGTTATTATTAGAATATGGACGAGTCATTCTGAATCAGCCAAATACATCCAGTGCTATCGTGGCAGCCACCACTCAGCGTAAAAGGACTTGACAAATTTTGTTTCTTTTTCCGTAACTTGTGGGGTGCCCTGCCCAAATTGTCCGTCAGTGCAGTTCAGTACATCGGTGTAATTGAAGCCCAAGCCAAGGGCGCCCGGACGTTTGCATCGGCTTCTCAATCGTATATAACGCAATCAAACTGCACACTAGTGTGCGTTTAACACCGCGTCCACCTGCATAATCTAACTGAACAAAGTGTTCGGCACATACCACGCATTCCCCACACAATTAATATGATTGTTTGATTTGTTAAATCATATTAAGAACAGCACGGTGGCGCAGTTGTAACACTGCTGCCTCACAACAAGGAAGGCATGTTTCAAGAAGCAGGTCCTCTCTGTGTGGAGTTTGCATACTCTTCCTGTAAGCGTGTGGGTTCATTCCTGTGGTCAAAAGACATTCTAAATTGCCCGTGTATTTGATGCATGCTAGGATAGGTTCCAATCCCCCTTTACAAACCTGCCCAGGATGTGGCACGTTTAGAAAATGGATGGATATTATATTTTAGCCTTCTAGTTAGGGGGCTCTATCCCGGATTGTTCGCTGCCTGTACAGGACCTGGATGTAGTGGGTGTGAAAACGGATGAGTAGATTGTAGAGTCCTGTAATTTATTAAACATTGCACAACATGATCTTGTATATTTAGGACACCCACCGTTTCAGATATTTTGGATGAGGACTGAAAAACTCTAAAACTACTTTTAACAACATGAAAAGAAACGTAACTTAGTTAAAATTGGGAACTTGGGATGGGTGGCTTGCAGTGAAATAGTTGCCAACTCCAAACTGGATAGGACTGTTGCAACAATGATGTATCTTAAAACAGTGACAAGAGATGTCCTGAATATTTTACATTACTAAGTGTAATTTATTTTTAAACTATTCATTAAACTATTGTAATAAGAAAACACCTTAGGGAAACTTGAAATTTAATTTTTCAACGATTGACAATACTTGATTTACTTTAAATGTAACCACCATATACAGTATTATACTGTTTACATTTGCTGTCATACATCAGTGGCATTGTATTGAGCTTTTGTTCACAAATACACATTTTGCCCCATTATTATGATATTAATAATAATAAAAAAACAACCTATATAACTAGGGCAGCATGGTGGCACAGTGGTAATGCTGCTGCCTTGCAGGAAGGAGACCAGGGTTCACACCTTGGGTCCTCCCTGCGTGGAGTTTGCATGTTCTATCCATGTCTGTGTGGGTTTCCTCCCACAGTCCAAAGACATGCAAGTTAGGTGCACTGGTGATATTAACTTGACCCTGGTGTGGGGGTGTGTGTGCCCTGTGATGCACTGGCATCCTGTCCAGGATTTGTTAACTGCCTTGTGCCCTCTGTTAGCTGGGATAGGCTCCATCAGGCTCCAGTGACCCTGTTAAGGATGAAGTGGGTTAAAAAGTGACTGACTGATCTACAGTATATAACTGTTTACTATACAGAAAACTGTACCAAAGCACTGTTTACATGACCAAGCGTAACACAGATTACTGAAACATTTTCTTACACGGTAATGGATCAACCACAAGCTAATGAACAGGTGCAACAGCCTGGAAGAAGGCGACTTTGAATGCAGGGTGGAAGAGTAGGGAGACAAAACAGAGGTAGAGGAAGAGTAGGCTGAGTACACAGGGTTGTTCCTGATTAAATAAGGGCCACCATTGTGGACCATGTTGTCAATCATGGTCTCACAATGGCTGAGGGTGGTTGAAGTGGTCGAAGGGTACAGCCAAATATTGGGCGAACTACTGTGTCCTCAATCATACGAACATTTCGTCAGGAGAACAGGAGGGTACTGTAATATAAAAATATTTATATTGTAAAGCTTCAAAGTACAGAGTTTGTAGTAACTTGATTTTCTGTATATTTTCATTACGTAGTTGATGCTCTATTGTCCATCCATCCTCTTCCGCTTATACAATCGGGTCACGAAGGCCATAGACATACATAGATAGACGCTGGATTCACTGTGTTGCCCAGTCGACACGATTCAGCGTGTCCACCCTATTGCGAGTGGCAAAAGTGCCTTTTAAACTAATACAGGTTTATGTGGAAACCAGGTTTTCTGATGAAAAAACAATAATGTTTTGGCGAATCGTTTACATGCAATTATTTATATCCATTTATACACTAATAATGGAAATTATCAAATAATAATAATTATTATTATTAAATAATTCCTCCCATATAACTAACATTTCTCGGACTGCCTTCTTCCATCTCCGAAACATTTCTAGACATCCTGTTCTTACACAACACAGTACTGAAGTATTGGTTAATGCCTGAGTCACCTCACGTATTACTGTAATGCTATTCTATCTGGCATCCCACAAAAACATATCCATCGCTTACAACTTCTTGAAAATTCTGCTGCCAGGGTAATAACCTGTTCTAAATGCACTGAACATATTACACCTATTCTCTCTCAACGTCACTGGCTTCCTGTTCACTACTGAATACAATGTAAAATGCTGCTCTTAACATTTAAATCTCTCCACAACCTCACTGATCTCCTACAGACTTGCACTCCTCTCACTCACTCAGATCCTCTGTTCTATGGGAGCTCGAGTGCCTCTCATAGTGCTCCTCAACTCGGGAATTCTCTTCCCTCTCATATACATCAGCTCGATTAAATAACACATTTTAAAACTGCCATCAAAACTTATCTTTTCAAACTGGCATACTAAATGTGAATTTTGCATGGTTACTGCCAGTTATCTTTATTTGTTTGCTAATTATTGCTTTTTGATTTATCATTCTCTTGTTTAAATTTTACTAATGTTGGTTAATTTTATTGTAAGGTGACCTTGAGTGCTAAGATTAAATGGAATTTTCTAATGGCCAAATATAACCAAAACAATTGTTCAGCATTACTTATGAAATATAATCCCCCGGGATCTGGATTGGAGTGTACAGCGATTTGTACAGTCCCAAGCAGCACATTATTCATTACTTCACTCTGCAGCAGTGCCACTCGCAATATGGCAGTGACGCTGACATAAGATGCTGCTGGTCAAGCGGTATCTAGTAATTCTAGGTCTATGGCGGGAGCAGCAGCTTGAGCAGAGATACCCAGCCTTCCCTCTCCCCGGCCACTTCTAGCTCTTCCAGGGGAATCCCGAGGCATTCCCAGGCCAGCTGAGAGACATAGTCCCTCCAGCGTGTCCTGGGTCTTCCCCGGGGCCTCCTCCCAGTTAGACATGCCCGGAACACCTCACCAGGGAGGCGTCCAGGAGGCATCCTGATCTGATGCCCAAGCCACCTCATTTGACTACTCTCGATGCAGAGGAGCAGCGGCTCTACTCTGAGCCCCTCCCAGATGACTGAGCTTCACCCTATCTTTAAGGGAAAGCCCAGATACCCTGCGGAGGAAACTCATTTCGGCCACTTGTATTCGCGATCACGTTCTTTCGGTCACTACCCATAGCTCATGACCATAGGTGAGGGTAGGAGCATAGATTGACTGGTAGATTGAGCGTTTTACATTATGGCTCAGCTCCTTTTTCACCACGACAGACCGATGCAGAGCCCTCATCACTGCAGAGGCCGCATCAGTCCGTCTGTCGATTTCACGCTCCATTCTTCCCTCACTCGTGAACAAGACCCTGAGATACTTGAACTCCTCCACTTGGGGCAGGATCTCGCTCCCAATCCTGAGAGGGCACTCCACCCTTTTCCGGTTGAGGACCATGGTCTCGGATTTGGAGGTGCTGATTCCCATCCTAGCCGCTTCACACTCAGCTGCAAACTGATCCAGAGAGAGTTGAAGATCACGGCCTAATGAAGCAAACAGGACAACATCATTGGCAAAAAGCAGTGACCCAATCCTGAGTCCACCAAACCAGATCCCCTCATCACCCTGGCTGCGCCTAGAAATTCTGTCCATAAAAGTTATGAACAGAATCGGTGACAAAGGGCAGCTCTGGCGAAGTCCAACTCTCACTGGAAACGGGTTTGACTTACTGCTGGTATTGTACACTAGTATATTTACTGTATATATTTTCTCCATTTTACAATACTGTTCAAATAGTACTGCAAGACAATCTCACAGGGGTGGTGGAAGGCATTTTTTTACTATTCAACAAGAGGAGGCTATTTGTGCCATGGTGGTTGCAAATAATGCAATTTGACTAGAGGAGATACAGAGAGCTGTGATTGAAGACAACGTATTTGAGAATATCCCATTTGTAAGTGTCTCAACAATTGACAGAGTGCTGAAAAGACACCAAATGAGCATGAAACAAATCTATCAGGTCCCATTTGAAAGAAATGATGACAGAGTAAAGGAGCTGCGTTACCAATATGTTCAGGTGAAATATTTATTTGGATACTGTAATCTACAGTAAACAGTACAACTTTAGTTATATTTCTGCATTGTAAAATAAAGTAAGTAAAATCTGAACAGGTCTGCATCTATTTGATTAAATATGTTGTCCAAAATACTGTAAACAAAATAACATTTTACATACAATATGTACTATAATTATGTTTTTGTTTTCTGTTGGTGTAGAGTGTATAATGGATCTGGACTCGAGGGAACCATAATTTCGTATATGTTGATAGAGCAGGATTCAATCTGCCTAAAGGTAGAAGGCATGGAAGGAATCTCATTGGTCACAGAGCTACTGTTGATATTCCAGGCCAGCGGGGAGGGAATATCACCATGTGTGCAGCCATCTCTGACAATGGTGTGCTTACTCATATTCCCCTTGTAGGCCCATACAACACAAAACATTTGTTGACCTTTTTCAGACGCCATAAACAGAGATCTTATACCTGAAAATGAGAGGGGTCTAATCCAGAATTATGCCTTTGATTGAAATGCTCCTTAGTTAATTATCACGGAGTACTATTTGCTTATACGCTGTTGAACCTAATTACTTATCACAAAGCATTTAATCATCTCAATAACTGCCAGTTTTGATGGACTGTGTACTATGCAGGTCTGAAGTGGACTTTCCGTGGAGAGGTAGAGGGCAGACTAGGTGGGAAACCTTGTACTTTTGATACCAGCATGTTTTTTTTTTAATATCTTTATTTGAAACCAGGCTTATTTACACTGTTTAGGAGATAGATATGTGTGAAGGGTCTATATTGTGTTATTTGGTGATTTTTTTTGCTATATATCAGTTAAGTTTGCATGTTTTTGGGATTTCAATAGCTTTGAATTTGGTGGACTGGTCCAGTTAAAAGGTAAGAATTTCTTACTGTAACGTCTATTAACTTTTTTCAAATAATTTAGTGGCATTTTAGTATTCATAAGAAAAAAAGGAAAGACTGCTTATGCATTTAATGTAGGCTTTAATAAAATAATCACATTGAACATGAAACAGATGAACAAGCTGTAATGAAACTGCAGATTTTTTTTATTCTTCATTTTATTGCTTCAGATGGTTTTATAATTTTTAACCTTTTCATATGAAAATGTCAGTATGCAACTGCCAAGGGGATTGTACTTTTTCTGACACTTTTTTCTCTACTACAGTGCAGCAAAGAGCTAAAGCCTAACCGGGTCAGTCTATTGTAAGGCACCCATGCCCTCTATTGCTTACAGTGTGCTGCTATGTCATGCTTCTTAGATTATATTTGTATCACTTTCATGGGTGTATTTAAGATGTATATTATTAAGAATAAATGTATGTTTGGAGACTGCTTTGTCTTATTCTATGTGACAAAAATTAGCCTGGTACCACTGAGTATGCCATGTGAATTTCGATACATTAATTTTGCCTAGTACTGTCAGCACAGACATCCTAGTTCTGAACTATGGATCAAATAATTCTCCTATTGTTATGGACTGGCAACTTAACGAGAATTAGTACCTATATTGCACCCAAAGATACTGGGATAACTTCTAGCTCCCCACAAACCCTAGAACTGGACGTAATGGGTAAAGAAAACAGATGGATGAATTAATGGATCAAATCAACATCTAATCTTGGACTGCCTCTGGCCTTGGTACTGGATGCTGTTTGGACTTACTCCAGCTATCCATGATCCTTCAATGGATACAACAGAAGGTTTACAAATGGGTAGATGAATGAGATCAACTAAGGCAGATGGGCCTAACTCTGGCTGTTTTTTTTACTTTTTGTTTAACATTATACAGCAGTTATGTTCTTACTATTACAGTCCACCAAAATCGCAAAACCACTTAAAGGCATTCTTCTACTTTAGAATTCTGCACCCCCCACTGTCCACATGTCCCAAGGCCAACACACAATTTGTAAAGCCTTGCATTCCCTAAATGCAAGCAAACACGTCCTGTAATTGGTAAGCTGACTGCTCAGCTGTTTGCACCCACAAAGCTCATACAACACTTAGAATGTGAAAGCAAACTCTTTGTGATGGCAGGCTAAACTAACTACCAAACTAGCCAATGTCACTCTGTCTAAATAATCTCCTTATTACTCATCTCAAACAGCAAATCTTCTTCAATATCAAAATTTAATTAATTCTTTAAGATCATTATATACTGTGTATATTACAAGGAATCACCTTTTTTGGGGCTGATGTTGTATACAGTACAATATAGTGAACTGGTTTACAGTTTATTGTTGACTCCTGTCTTTTTGACAAAGAAACACGGAGAACGGAAACAACAGGTGCTGTAAATACAATAGTAAAGACAATGGTCTTTTATACATGCACTATATCTATACTAATAAAAGGCAAAGCCCTCACTCACTCACTCACTCACTCACTCACTCACTCACTCACTCACTCACTCACTCACTCACTCACTCACTCACTCACTCACTCACTCACTCACTCACTCACTCACTCACTCACTCACTCACTCACTCACTCACTCACTCACTCACTCACTCACTCACTCACTCACTCACTCACTCACTCACTCACTCATCACTAATTCTCCAACTTCCCGTGTAGGTAGAAGGCTGATATTTGGCGGGCTTATTCCTTACAGCTTACTTACAAAAGTTAAGCAGGTTTCATTTCGAAATTCTACACGTAACGGTCATAACGGTCGACAACATCCTCCATATTGAACTTTCTTATTTATGGCCCCATCTTCACGAAATTTGGTAGGCGGCTTCCCTGCGCTAACCGAAACCAATGTATGTACTTTTTTCGGTGATATGATGCCACTGTCTGCTGCCATATTGAACTTTTCAACGGTCTTTGTTACTTATGGGCGCATCTTCAAGAAATTTGGTACGCGGGTTCCCAACGCTAACTGAATCCTACTTACGTACATATATATGTCCATAGCCTGCAGCTCGGTCACCATGTGAGGCGTCATTAGGTCCCCCATCCCAGCGTCTCCCACATTGTTGGCTGCCTGCCTATATAAGGCCATCCGTCGCTTCAGTCTCTACATTCCCTTCCTTGCTTCGCCACGGGATTCACGTCTCCCTGCTGATAACTACAGCCTTTTTATTTAATCCACAGCTTCTCCGCTGTTTTATTGTTCGTTTATTACAATTATAGTTATTGTGTAGGTATTTTAGACTTGCTTTACATTGTTCAGGTACCCATTTCCTTTATCGTTCCAACCGTACCCCCATAACATGTCTATCGAAGTGATCACCATTGATTAAAGAACTGTCACTTACCGAGTGGTTTCCATGCCCGGAGATGGCACCTGCCTTTTCCATTCTCTTTGTTACATATTGCACGGCCATATCAGGCTCACTCTTGATATCCGGAGGAACATTGTGTCTTATGTATTTAATGATTGGGACAGGTTCAAGGTGTGGACTGATGACGGTACAAGAGATAATTATACTACACAGGAGCACTATAAGAGTGAAATGCTTAAGCCCTTCACCTATGGTTCTGCATGCGAGTTGATGGCTGCCGCTGAATTGTTCGGTTGTCGCTTTCAAGTGTACCGAAATCGCCAAATATTTTACACCTTTCGACAACCGCCAATGCCTCTTAAACATCTTAGATTCACAGGTGACGATTTCAGTAGTGGACACTTTGATGTTTATGAATGTTTAAACTCTCAAAAGCTGGATGTGAAGTTATCGATGAAACCGGTTGTATACTTATAGCACTTGACAGATGCTGAATGTCTCTTCAACACAAGTCCTACAAATACTGTCGTACTTGAAACAAACCATGAAACTCAAACCGATTATGACAGCAGCAATCCAAGATGTGAGATTTGAAACAAGATTACTGTTCACATGGCCAACTATACATTGCATGCTCAAGAGTAAGCTCAGCGCACAGCTTGGTCATATTACAACTAATGGGCCGAACTCACAATGTGGTATACAAAGAGATCCTTAACAAATAATTATTGGCATATTTTCCCTCAGTTTCAAAAGGTTTCATTTTCTTCTTAATAAAAAATTTTAATGCAGTACTTTGCCCCTGCGAAGCGCGGGTATTTTGCTAGTGTATAATAAAAATAAAAATACCACCAGTGTAACTGGACACAACAGACCAGTGGCTGCTGCCCCAGAGCTTCAAACGACTGGATTGACCCAGTCACTAGCTGTATAGAGTCTGATCATTCCCCCCATGTTAGATTAGATCTTTCTGTAGATACTAAGCCTTTCTTCTCATGTTACAAATGTGTGTATTGTGTATATTGGTGAGTATATTAGAGTGAGTGACTATAACAGGGTGTTCTTTAAGGAGCTGACACCCCTTTCATGGTTGGTTTCTGCTTTATACCTAGTGTTACTGGCCTTCTGAATTGGTTCATTACACCTTCCCTAAACTGGATTAAGCATGGTAAATAAATAGATCTTTGTACTACAATAGTTAAGTGACTTGTACTAGACTTTAATGCAGAGATCTTGGCCATGGCACACGTGCAACTTCAAAGACTGTTTGTAGTAATTGATTTTGAAATGGCTAAAAGTGGAAGTGGGAACAGAAGACATGCCAGTCTTGAGAAGGGAAATAAATAGTTCTGGTTCTAATAAACCAACATCATTTATCTGAAAAAAGCTTGAGAACAAGGTACAGATAAAAGGGACTGATCACTATCATTCCTAACGTCTTCTTTTTATGCTTCAGTGTTGGACGAATGGCAGATGGCAGCTGATTACAGCTGCCATGCAATGAATGACACAATGCACTTTGCAGCTAGAATTGTCAGATTTAATGACAAACAACACACTAATGGTGTTGTGATTTCTGTCACAACAAAGCACAAAAAAGGGATGCAGGCCTCAAAAAAAACATACAAAAGCCAGATCTACACTATACCTTTACCTGAGATCCTAGAGTAAACCTCACCCCAGGCAGCCTAATCCTGAATGTGAAAGGAAGGTTTGATGACTGCACAGGCCCAATATGGGAGAAAGGCCTTAAAAATATCAAAAGGTCTCAAAATGACCAGAAAGGAGGAGAGGGAAGTCACAAACATTTGGCCCAAAGGACAACAAGAACAATGTTCCTTAATGTTTAAAGAACCTATTTGAGGAAAACATTAATAACAAAAAGTAAAAAAACTGGTTTTGCCTAAAGGCCAAAAATCTACAGAAAACAAAAAACAAATACCAAACCAAATAAACAGTACCTTGAAGAAAAAAAGGGGTTGAAGCCAGTTTGTCAAAATATCAAAACAGAAGCAAAATTACAAACAGGAATCAAAAATACAATAAAATTTCATACCAAACAGGGGCCATATCTGAGCTGCATAATCAGGGAGCCCCACCTCCTTTGGCTCTACATAAAGGAGACAAACAAACAACTAAACAAACTACATTAACAACACAAAAATACAAATAGTTAATAAATATCACAATATTACATAAAGAGGATAAACAGAAAATGAAATAAAAAACTAAATAAAAAGAACAATATTTAAAAATAAAACATTTAAAAGCCAGGAATGAGACTTGGGCTGAAACATAATAAATGAAGGTGTTATGAACTTGGAAAGAGCCTTGCAAACAGAGTCCCAAAAAACTCAAACAATGCTGACAGAGGGCTGGAGACTGTCAAACGTAATCAGGAAAGGGCATGCTCAGGATCTTTATTAACAATAGATTTATTTATCAAAAAATGCTCTGTAACAATGAAAATGGCAAAAAGAACAAAAGGCAAAGCAGGGGATGCCTGCAAATAACAAAGCAATCCAAGGCAAACAAAGTCCATCCATCCATTATCCAACCTACTATATCCTAACTACAGGGTCACAGGGGTCTGCTGGAGCCAATCCCAGCCAACAGAGGGTGCAAGGCAGGAAACAAACACCGGGCAGGGCGCCAGCCAACCACAGGCAAACAAAGTCCCAAAACCCAATCCAGTAAAGAGGTAAAAACCAAAGCAAAATTGACATAAATCAAGGAAATACGCAACAGCACAATACATTACTAAACTCACCAAGAGCATTCAATGAACTGCAAGGGACTGTGACTTTTTCTCTGCCTTTATCAGACTGAGGGCAGTCTCTAGCAGTGATAGGCAGGTGGTCTCACCTCTTGGTCGAACCACCAAGACGACACACAGAACATAGCAGTGGATACATACAGTAAGTACACAGGAACTAAATGACCGACAATATTAACATAAGCAAAATAATCAAAAATAAAAAAGGAAATATATACAGCATTTGAACCCCAGCCAGCACAAAAGGATGATATAAGAATGCTTTCAATAAAGATTCTTCACATCTGAAATTTGATAAACTGTATGCAGAATTTGTTCTGTTGACACAGGTAACATTATCAAATACACATTTTTTGACAGTACTGAATATAGTAGAATGACTCCACTAAACTCAAGGCTATATTGTAGATTTCTAAGAAAAGAAATGCTTAGGAAAGCCTTTCAATATTTACACTAATTTGAGGGTGTGGAGCTCAATTAGATTTTTAACACACCAATGCACCAACCAGTTCACCACCCTGTTGCACATGATGTCATTGTCATTTGTAATGAGACTCTCAAATGTGGTGTCATCTAAAAACGTGAATAGTTTGACAGACAGGTAACTGCATATACAGACTTTGGTGGAAAAAACACTAGGGTGTGTGGAAAAAGGAGAGTACTAAGGCACACACAGCACCTCTTTTGAGTTAAGAAATTGATAATCACTAACACAAAAAAACTAACATTCAAGGGAGACAATTTGATAATGACATAATTCTGACATAATGGTGTTAAGTAGGTCTAATATTTTTTGCCCAACTCTGTAAAATGGAGATGATAATGATCTATTCTAATGACTGGTTGGACTTGTATACAGGCTGGAAAGGTTAGCAAAGTGGATTTATCCTCGATTTCCAATAGACCAATGCCAGCTGTTTAAAGTTTTCACTATTATGCACAACATGTCTGTTACTATTTTGCCTTTCTTAGGAAGACAGGCAATTGTGTATAATATAAAGCGGACAGGGTACTCACACTACTCTAGGGACAGGTTTCTTGAAACATTAAAGCAAACACTGGAATGACAGGCAGAGTGGAAGGAATGACATTTTTGGGGTGGGGGAAATGAAGTCTAATCAACTGGAGTCTTACAACTATATCCTGTTTGGCAGGACAGGGAACCTTAGGTCACAATAATAGGGAAGGGAGGTAGGTTACATAAGATTTGGTATTTCAAAACTACAGCTGAACTTGTTTAACATGTCTGACGGAGATACTGTATATCAGCCATTGTATAAAGGGGCCTCCTTTTATAGTTTGTAATTACTTGGATGTGTACTCTAAAGGCATGGGAATCATTATAACCTGCTGTTTCATCTTTTGTTTCTGTATTGAATTTAAGAATACCTAATTACTTCATTTACCTTTTATTTAAGAAGGGCTATCCCCACTTCTGTAGGTTTCTTCCATGGTGGTGCACAGGTCCCTGTGACACTTTGGCAAGTCAGGGAATATTGAGGTTGCAACTTGAAAAGGATTTTAGTGAGAACACAGAACTATTCATCTAAGTGGACATAACAAGTTACAGAGTATGTGTATACCTATAGTTTGTTGATTTTCTTTAAAAAGTATTTCAGTTTCTTGATTTGAGATAGACTTAAAATGTCATTGACTCCTGACGCCCAGCTATGTCTTGTCAATTTTAATTAATTTCAAGTACTGTTTACATGCAGATATCATGGTTCATGTTCACTTGTGGCATGACAAAGATGAATCATGAATTAAAATGTCAAGCCATGTTTCAATGATGCAGAAAGATTTAGCGTGGGTTTTGTCCAATTTTACTTTCTTTTATTTTGTAATTCAAACACTTTGTTACTTATTTACTGGTATACTGAAGAGAAACAAACCTAGGAACAAATATTAGGAACCATCAAGGAGCAGTGGGTTTAAGTAAACCAATGAATGAATAATCAGTTATGTCTTAAAATCCAAGTGGAGTTGAACACAGAAGGACAGATAACAATTTGATTCAAGGGCATTCATCCATCCATTATCCAACCCACTATATCCTAACTATAGGGTCACGGGGGTCTGCTGGAGCCAATCCCAGCTAACACAGGGCGCAAGGCAGGAAACAAACCCCAGGCAGGGCGCCAGCCCACCGCAGGGCTCAAGGGCATATGTTTTAATCATTTAGACCTATTGATATATATAAGAGTTGAAGGACAAACTTTTTGCGTCAAGCGGTCTAATGACTTAAGTGACACAGTGCACTAAAAAAGGGTGACAGAAATGAAACTTTAGATCAGCTTATAATATGTACATTTTACTCTAAGGGAATCACAGTTTCTCCACATGTCAAATGTTCTATATCTGAGCTCTGGCATTTTTGAAAAACTATTTCTGAGAATGTAAAAAAAAAATTACAATGCTATGCTATAGTAATTAAAACTAAGGTCAACTAAAATACTTTGTATATGGTGCATTTTACACTGATAATATTAGAATGTCATACATATTCACAAATAATTACCATATCCATCCATTATCCAACCCGCTATATCCTAACTACAGGGTCACGGGGGTCTGCTGGAGCCAATCCCAGCCAACACAGGGCGCAAGGCAGGAAACAAACCCTGGGCAGGGTGCCAGCCCACCACAGGGCATACACACACACACCAATCACACACTAGGGATGCTTTAGAATCGTCAATGCACCTAACCTGCATGTCTTTGGGAGGAAACTGGAGTACCCGGAAGAAACTCATGCAGACATGGGGAGAACATGCAAACTCCATGCAGGGCGGACCCAGGAAGCAAATCCAGGTCTCCTAACTGAGAGGCAGCAGTGCTACCACTGCTCCACCATGCCCTAATTACAATATGAATACAAAATTATATGTATACATTGGTAGAGATGTATTATTTTAAAAGGTTCTTAAAAACTGAAATGATACAATCAATTAGGTACTGTGGGGCGGCATGGTGGCGCAGTGGTAGCGCTGCTGCCTCGCAGTTAGGAGACCTGGGTCGCTTCCCGGGTCCTCCCTGCGTGGAGTTTGCATGTTCTCCGTGTCTCGGGTTTCTCCGGGGCCCTGGTTTCCTCCCACAATCCAAAGACATGCAGGTTAGGTGGATTGGCGATTCTAAATTGGCCCTAGTGTGTGCTTGGTGTGTGGGTGTGTTTGTGTGTGTCCTGCGGTGGGTTGGCACCCTGCCCAGGATTGGTTCCTGCCTTGTGCCCTGTGTTGGCTGGGATTGGCTCCAGCAGACCCCCGTGACCCTATTTGGATTCAGCGGGTTAGACAATGGATGGATGGATGAATTAGGTACTGTTAGTGATTTTATGGTAATTGTTAATGTCTTCCATTCACTCTAAACTATCGTGATCAAACTGTCTGTAACACCAAGTTAAATATTACAAAAGTCGCATATAATATACTGTATATTAAAGGCACCATGGCATTGTAGTCTGCGCACAGCTCTAATGACAGGAGTTTGAATTCCAGCTTGGCATATGTACATTTACTCTTTGTCGATGTGGATTTTCATTGCTACCAAACTTCTTCCAAACTTCAAATACATACAATACTATATGTAAGTAAATTGAGAACTTCAGAATTGTTCTAGTGTTTCGCAAGATACACTATGATCAATTGGCATCACATTTAAGGTTCTTGTCTTGCATTCAGTACTAGGGTTTGTCCAGATTCCCCATGACCTTTTAATTGAAAAAGCAAATGTAGGTGGATGGATGGCACATGCATTACTCTTCATACTGTACTAGGAAACACACAGACCTCCAGTCCTCAAAGAAAGGAGGTTCATGCCCTTTTTTAAATTCTTAATATCATGAAGTTCACAGACATCAGTCTGCAAAGGCAGGTGTCTGTGTCTGTCACGCCTCCATTGTGTATCCCACCATCAACAAGCATCTGGTTGGCCTGTTCAATCCTGTTAGCCATTGTGTGTGCCTGCATGGTTGTTCTTTTCCAATTAGCTATGACATGTGTCTGCACTACTGTTTGCCATAAGTAGGACCTGAGGCCTAATTACATTTCCAGGGCAGCCCACCCCTCCTGTTTCTTGCTACAGGAGTGCCTCTCACATTATAAGCTCTCTATTAAAAATAAGATCAAAGTTCAATGGTTTTTGGTGTGATAGATAGACAAACCTTAGCATTTTATATACTTACTTTAGGACAGTAGTGAGTCCAGCTATGCCATATGGGTTGGAGACAGTGGAACTGACCAGAAAACAGGAGACAGAGTGGCAGTGTTAAAGATGCTAAGATATGCATTGGGTGTGACGAGGATGGACAGGATTAGAAATGAGTATATTAGAGGGTCAGCTCAAGTTGGATGGTTGGGAGACAAAGTCAGAGAGGCAAAATTGCATTGGTTTGGACATGTGCAGAAGAGAGATGTTGGGTATACTGGGAAAAGGATGTTAAGGATAGAGCTGCCAGGAAAAAGAAAAAGAGGAAGGCCTGAGAGAAGGTTTATGGATGTGGTGAGAGAGGACATGCAGGTGATGGGTGTGAGAGAGCAAGATGCAGAGGACAGAAAGATATGGAAAATGATTATCTTCTGTGGAAACCCTTAATGGGAGCAGCCAAAAGAAAAAAATGCAGTTATATGGTTATTTAAGTATTTGAGGAAACTCATAGAAAGTGTATTAGGTAGAAACTGACAGATAGACAGACAGATCATTAATTCTTTGTTGTGTATATTACAAAATTATAAATCCAGACATTTTTAAATCTGTTGCCCAGTTTAGGGTCATGGGGTGCCTATCCAGGCAGTATGCGACAAAACACATGAACCAGCCCTTGATGGTTGCCAGCCTACCACAAGGCACAATAAGTAAAATACTCAAATCCACTCAAGCAATTTGAAATTATTTGGGACACTGGATGGAGTGGGGATTGGAGCATGGCCAACTCTAGGCTAAGTTCAGATAGGCATGAGCCTTGGGGCGTCAATGATCTTCCAAGCGCATACCCTGCCCCTACACATGGAATGTGACAATACCATGTCGCTCATAACAGACATATAGGAATGTCCTACAATGTTGCAGGGGAACAAAGCTTTATGATTTCAAATACTAATATGACCTCACACCGATCTCCAAGGGGAATGACACCCCAACCAGCACTGCTCTACAATTCCAAATACTAATAGGGGGTGAGGGGAAGCATCAACCCACTACTGCCTAGGATTGCCATGTTCCCTTGGGCTGACCCTGGTTTAGAGTCTATCAGTAGCGCTGGGACCGGTACTGGAACTATCCTTAGAGGGAATCCTTAGTCATCACTGTACAGTCTCACATATACACATACGTATGCAGAATACATTTTAAATCTCGTGTTAAACTAATACAAACATCTTAAGGAAAACCTGAAAATAAACCGAGAATACCACGCTGTAAAATAATGCGTGCAATGTTTCCGACGCATTCAACAGGACTAGTAATTCGAACCCAAGACGCTGGATCCATGAGGTAAAAGCACTTAACACTGCATTTATTTATTTATGGCTGTCCAGGCAAACGTCCACTTTCTGGAATGGATACTGCATTCAGCAACGGCAGAATTTGTTCTGTCAGCACCCTTTAAGCGTCTATTATGTGGGTACCTCACGCGTCCCTTAAATGCGGCCGACACACTGCTGAATGTGTCCGCAGTTTCAGCAGCACGCCTCATCATGCTCTAAAGGGCGTGAGAAATAGCATGTGTATGCATTTACGTCATGCTGGACGCGCGCTCCTTCGCGGGCGTGTGGACGCGACAATCGGACAGGACTCATCACTGTGAACTCCTAGTTTCCAAGACTGTCAAACAGCCCGTAGTGGATGTCTGTTACGATTATCAATGACACTTGAGGGCTGCTCCTAACTTTTAACAGTTCCTTTTTTACATCAGGCTACATCACATACTATAACTGACTGTATTTTCTGAACAATAAAGCACTCGGAAATTTGAATATGACTGCGCAATTATAATACGCTAAACATGAACGTCACAAATATAGAAAGGAATGAGGTGGTCGTGCCTTTGGTTAAGGCGCGCCCGCAGTGTTCCACCGCCTCAATTTATCTTGCAATGACTTTTTATGGCACTTCCCGTACAAAATTGTGGATGATTTTTATCTCTTAGCCATCGCCTTTATGTATTTCGCAATAGCAAAACACTGTAGTAAAATATGATGAAGAGCGATAGATTACCTATTTAATCGCAAAGATGCTGACCTCTTTCAGGAGCTTACGAACTGCCTGTTACGCTTGCTCTCGAGACCACGCCCACACCTGCTTCTTGAAACTGTGCCCAGTCGCCGCCATCTTGGCTCAACGCCTCCGTTGGCCGCTTCAACGAGGAAACACGTGTCTACCGCGTCATGGCGGTAGTTTCTTGCCTGGCCGCGGCCCGCCGCTCTCACCTGAGTCGACGAGGAGGGCGCGTCACGCCCCCGCTGATCGCGAAGAGCGATAAAGAATCAGTTCGCTGGAGAGTATAAAGAAGAGGTTAGGAGTTTCTTCTTCAGGCAGCGGCACCGGCGCCGGCACCAGCACAATGCTTACCCGGACCGTGGGCTTCTGCCTGAGCGCCAAGAAATGGAGGAAGATGAACCTTAGCGGATTCGCGGACTTGTGCAGGTAACGCGACTCTGGGGGTGGGGGCAGTGTCATGCACCGTAATCTTTATCATAATAAGCGCGAGCCTTCTCAGTTTGAATGTGGCAGGTCCCTTCGAGTAGGGTGCGTGATCCAGAAGCGACTCAGTGTTTTCTTTCCGTGTTGTTGCTAAGAAAAGGGTCGTGTCGCGTTCCTGCCGATTCAGTGCAGGGGCAACAGTCCACCCGTGGAAGATGTGTTCCATTGGGATCGGGTTGGGGATACACTACACGGCCCTCTTCCATCGGAGGATCAACCCCTTTGGCCTTAAGGGCGGGGAGAATAGGGACAAGCGGCCGATCGGCCGAGCCCTGCCAAGCCATGCCATCCTGTTGCATTTACCAGCGCTGATAACAGGAACCGTGTATCAACCTCAAGTTCAATCATTTCATTTATAGGCCGATCAGTATTTTGCACAGTATTAACTACCTTGTCTTGGTGAGCCGAAGTAGAAGGTACCACTTGTAATGATAGAATATGTTTTTTATTGCAGTTAAAATGTTTTCCCCAATTCCCCCAGTCTAGGGAGCCCCAAACCCTTTTATAGTAGCAACTGCGTGAAATACACAACAGACAGATGTCTTATGGGGAATTTCTGTCCCAACAGGCCAGAGAGTAGGTAGCCTGGCAGCAGTTTCTCACTGATTGCATTTGCAAAGGAGTCCAATACACATGGAATAAATTGCCTTGATTAATATTCTGTTGAAGTGGCATGTCCTACTCCTGTCTGAAAATGTCATTTTCAAGCAAATTGGCCTCTTTAGAATTACCAACATTGTGCGGGGGAGTGTGTCACTAAAGACATGCACAGCCTGTCTATGGTCAAGTTTTCTCCCAGAAAATGTCTGAAGAAAGACTGGTATGCAGGTGGCAGATTCAAATTCTGCTGGTAGGTGTACCAGATCTGATGTTTCCGTGTCTCTAGCAAGATCACATTTCAGATTGGACCTTCCAGTTTCAGTCTGAGTGGTTGCAGCTCCTGGATGTTTGCTGTGTGATTAAATATGACACCGACTTTATAAACCAAATCCCTCTCTGACGCATCAAAGAAATCAGAGAAATAACTTGATTGCTCAGGATCACAGTTTCAGTGCCCTCAAATATTATGGGAATATGGGAGATACAAACCTTATGAATTCTATGAAGAATTCATAGCTATTTTTTTACCCAGTTTTGTGGAGCTGTGACATACCAGCAGCCATACCAACTGAATAAGTAGCCCTCCTAAAGATAAGTATGTTTGGACCTGACCGTTGTTTGGATGGGAGACGAATCAGAAAAAACATGGGTTGCTGCTAAAAAAGGCATTGGCAAGGCCATCACTGGGCGCTTACCCTGTGGTCTATGTGTGGATCCCAATGCCCAAGTGCAGTGACAGGAACACTGTGTTGCAGAAATTGGCCTTTGGACGAGATGTAAAACTAAGATTTTGACTCAACGTATTTGTTCATAAAAGACCCCTAGACTTATCTGGAAAAGAGTAGGGCATTTCCCAATTTCCTGGCCAAACTGCAAGTTGTGGCCTCGTCCATTCTGGCCCCTAATCATCCCCTGTCTCTATCTGGCTGTCTCTCTCACCCTTTAACCATCTAATAGCTAAAGTGTGGTGAAGCATACTGGTGTAAAATGATTGCAACTGGGTGCTCCACTTTGGTGGTGGTTGAAATGGCACCCCACTCTTTATGCAAAGCACTTTGAGAAGTGAGAAAAGTGCAATATAAATGTAATTTATTATTATTATTATCACTATACCCTCCCATCTCCCGTAGTACATAAATTAGTAATTTACTGGATCATTTTTGATGTTAGTGTTTCTCGTACATACGTGGTGTGCATCTTATTAGAATTCAGCATTGCAAACAAATCTCACAAATTTCACAAACACACCACTGTCACAGCTTTCTTGCAGTCAGAGGAGTACCTTCGTGTCCAAATGAATTTTGATATCTCTGCAGAGATGCAGACATTTCTAATCCATGAGCCTTAAGGCCACCTAAGATGTGACCATTCTGTCAAGGACGTTCAAAAACTGTGGGTGTTTGACATTTTGAAAACCCCATTTTCCATAAGCATATCCCACCATACCTCCTAGCTACCCCAAACCTGCCTTCTTTCTCTGGTGATCTTCTTAGCTTTCATGGAGACATGGCGTTCTAGACAACTCATCTTCTGACTTCCCACAAACACATTTTGCAGCTCAGCCAGGAAGCTTCTGTTCTGCAAAACAGTCACTATCCTCCATCAGAGTCCATTTTGAATTAATTGGTTTTTTTTTTTTCGTAGTAGGCCTGAGAGTCACCAGGTTCTCTCTCCGGAGCTGATACTGTAAATGATTCACTGTGTAGATAGATTGCTGCCAGGGTGTGGTGCTACATTGTAAACTTGTAACTTAAAACTCCAGTGTTGCTCTCTGCGCCATTCTTATCACAGACTCTGTTTACACTGTTTCTTTCGTTCTTCTCATGAGTTGATTGTCGCCTTAGTGTCTGTGTTATGTCTCTAACTGCAATTTCTCCTCTCTTTTTTAGAAATCATGGGATTGACGTTGTCCAGGTGAGTCTTCCCACAGACTGCCTTCATAACATAAAACAAATCTGATTTTTGCTCCTGCCAGTTAAGTCTGGATGAGCGGAGGCCTGTAAAAGCCCTGTCAGCAAGGTGGTGTCATTAGAATTTACAGTGCAGTAAACCTTGGTGCTGACCCCACTTTTATCACTTCTATCTTGTGCTCCTTGTCCTTTTGATGTACATTCCTTATCAGGGCGTTGAAAGGGGCAGGTTCAGCTGCATTCAGGCCATCTAATATTATAATCTTGTTTTGTAAAGCACTTTGTGACCACTGCGGTGGGTTGGCACTCTGCCCAGGATTGGTTCCTGCCTTGTGCCCTATGTTGAGTGGGATTGGCTCCAGCAGACCCCCGTGACCCTGTGTTCGGATTCAGCGGGTTGGAAAATGGATGGATGGATGGACTTTGTGACCATGTTTACCTTATAAGTTTTTCCACGTAGATTCCAATTAGTGAAACCATGTAGCTGTGGTGTTGGATGTCCAACTGTGAGGCTAGCAGTTCAGTTTTGATTGACTCACAGTATGACCTTGAGCAAGTCACTAAAAATGTCAGTGCTAATTACTTATAAAAATATGCAGAACAATTTGGTATTTGTGACTTGTTAAAAAAAAAAAAACAGTATGAATTGGAATAAGGGGGCCAACTGACAGTGTGCATCTATGAAGGCGGATGCTTCAATGAGGACTGAACAGGTGTATAGTCAACAGTACCTGTATTTGAATAGATGGAGAAGGTGTGGGATAATAAGTGTTAGTATAGGAAACAAAGAACAATGCAAAAGTGCTTATTTAGACCAAGGAAAAAATAGTTCAGATATTACCTGCACCCTGCTTGATGAGGAAGTCACCTGTGGTAATGAGACCACCAGGATAAATACTTCCTGAAGAAGAACAGCAGAATAAGTTTATTTAGAGCTACTTTTCTCGGTGCTGTTTTTTCTCTTTTGTTTTTTATTTGGTTGCTATCAGCCTAACTTTTTCCATTAAGTAACCAGGCCTTTATTGACCTCATCATCTTTTAACTTTTCATCATGGAATACTGTCTGAACCACAGTCCTCCTGTCCCTGTTATTAGAGTCTGTAAAAGGCACCTTAGATATCTGAGCAGTTGTAAGCACACTCTCACGCACCTGTTCCATTGTGCCGTTGTCACGCGCAGCTGCTGTCTCTGTTGGTGACACCTGAAGAGGAGGAGCCCCAAGAGAATAGTAACGTGTGCTATGCTAGAGCCACGCAGACATCATTTGTACTTCTAAATGGCATTGTATGAGGGCCCCATATCTCTGATTGGGCTTGATAGTTGTTGTCATATCAGAAGCTCATATTGACAGTGCTATGGCTTTTAAAGTGAAGTTTTGGACCGGTCTTTTTAAATTGTGACATTTATGAATCCTTTTTGTGAAGCGGGGTTCTTCTTAATGTCATCTTAGTGATCCTGTAGTTGCAATTTCAAGTAGTAGTTTAGTTTCAATGGGAGGAATCTGTGTGCTCAACAGGGTGGCGGTGGCAGATAAGAAATAGGGAGTGTCAGCACTGGTATTTGATATGACAATTTTCCTATTGTGGTTATGGCCCCTGATTACTCATTTTTATGTAATATTTATAGATGCCATAATGTCTTAAGGTAGAAACTAATCAGCATATCCTCTCCAGATTGACCTAAGCAGGCCTCTCCCAGCCCAAGGTCCCTTTGACATCATTATACACAAGCTCTCAGATCTTATGGTAGAAGCGCAGTACAACAGTCAGTCACAGCAGCTGTTAGCATCTTTCCAAGTAAGTGATTTTTCCAAAGAGTCGGGCTGATGTTGTCTGCAGATTCTCTGATACTTTTTCGTGCTTCACAGGAATACACAGCTGCACATCCCTACACCGTGCTCCTGGATCCTCTTCCTGCCATGAGGAAGCTACTTGACCGCTTTGTTTCATATAGGATTATGGGCAGACTACAGACAACCATTCCAGGTGTGTGTGGCTATGTGCATTACTTGGTATGAGTTGTGGAGCGCTTGGCTTGACAGATTTTTAAGTGGATGAAGTGCTTGAAAGTGGAAGGTCACAGATGGCACTGTCACCTGCTATGTGCTTCATGTTCTGTTCCATTTCTTCTTTTAGGTGGTCAGGTTTGCTGCCCTCCTTATGTAGAGATCAATACCTCTGATGTTGAAGAGATTCAAGAGGCCATTTCTCGGCACAACCTGTCCTTCCCGTTCAGTGAGTACTTGAGCAGACAAATGCAATATGATCAGTTTTATCAGATCACCGTAGCAATCTTTTGAGTTTTGACAATCTCTGCTCAGAAGTCTAGGATCTACTTTTCTTTTGGCACAGTAGTGTTTTTAAGTGTGTGTAATGTGAAGTTTAGGGTACCAACACTTTCTCCCCCTTTTTTCAGTTTGCAAAACCCAAGTAGCCCATGGATCAAGTTCTCATGAGGTTAGTTTGTGTTACCATTTAATATGTGTTCTTTTACATGGAATAACAGTGCATTTCAGAGCGTCCTCTGTACTTTTCTTTCTATCTTCAGATGGCCCTCATTTTTAATGAGGAAGGTCTCAAAGATGCTCATGCGCCGTGTATTCTCCAGAGCTTTATCAATCACAATGCAAGGCTTTATAAAGTCTTTGTTGTGGGTTCCTCGCATTTCACTGTGGATAGGCCATCACTGAAGAACTTTCTACCGGGACCATCGGGTTAGTGTTGAACCCTGCATATAATGTTTTTCAGTTCTCTCCAACACTTTACTTTTTCTTCAGAATAGTTCAGGTTTGATGTTCACTTTATTTTGTCAGTTATTGAAATAACATCAAGTTCATTTGAGTGTATAACTTTCTTGTCTGTGGACTTTTGGTACCTTTTTGTTTAACTTATTTCACATTTGATGAACTAAACTGTGTTATCTCATCCTCCCACAGACAGCAAGACAATCTTCTTTAATAGCCATGATGTGTCAAAGCCAGAGTCCTCTTCACATTTGACAGAGGTTAGTAACTCCTGGTGCTCACTTGTTGATAAAATGAAAAATGCTAATCATAAACAAAAACATGATACACATCTCTTCTTCTAGCTGGACAAGGAGATGGATTGGCCTGGTCCTCCATCTGAAGATGTCATTAGTACTCTAGTGGCTGAACTGCAAGCTGAGTTAGGCATGTCGCTGTTTGGTGTGGATGTAATCATTAACAATGAGACTGGGAGACTAACTGTTATTGATATCAACATATTTCCAGGTCAGTTGTAAGGCTTCGTGTCTAGTCTGATTATGTAAATAGGGATTATGTATGTGTGTGTGTGTGTGTGTGTATATATATATATATATATATATATATTGTGATAAGGGCACTATATAGCACCCGGCACAGACTGACGCAGAGGCACATATGTAAAATCAAGTCTTTTTTTTTTTTCTTCAGCCGTGGGGCACGTCTTCCCTGTGTCCCACAGGCCCAACACAGTCCCAAAAGCACTAACACACAAAAGCAACAACTCTTCACCTTGCACCACCACTCCTCTCAGGCAACCTCGTCCTCTTCCTCCAGATTCTGGCCCCTTAGTGGTGGAGGCTGGCCCGTTTTATAGCCCACCAGGAAGTGTTCCTGGTCCCAATTGCACCTCCAGGTGGAACTGATGACTTGTCCAGCCGGGTTGTTGAGTCTCAGCAGCACTCCCTAACATCCACGCCATCTCCCAACCAGGCTGTGGAGGACTCCATGTCCCATGGAGCCACATGGTAGACTGGGAAACGAACATCGGCCAGGGAGGCTGCCACCAAGTGTTCCAGTAGAGGTATTGAGCCGTCCATGGTGGCTCCCCCGGAACATATGCAGCAGGGGCGTCGGACCCGGCTGTCCATCACAATATATATATATACACTAGGGGGTTTGCCCCCTGCTCGTTTTGCCTTCCAACCCCCCTGGCCTGCGCAACACGCCAGCCACTTCACGTTTCTGCCTCTTGTGTTGTGAAGAGGGGGGGGTGAACGCACCCCAAGAAGACTCAGTTGCTCCTCCAGAACCCCCTCTTAAACAGTGATACGATGGGGAACAAATACACTTTTTTTTTTTTTTACCGCCTCTTTGCTCAAACAACTGCTGGCTTGCAACTGCTGCCGTTCCACGTGTTCTGCATCTCAGGCGGCACTTCAAACATTTCAAAGCCTGTACAGCAGCTGTCCTACTCTTTACTTTTATTTTTATTTTACTTTTGCTAATGGAGTGACGTGGCTAATCAGATAGATCATTCATTGTCTGCAATCTCCGGAAAATGTAATTTTAATTTTCATCCTTTAGAGATTTAAGAAAATATTTTGCTTTTAGTGCAGATGAGTCAATTATATAATTTTACTTTTCAGCTCAATTTATTTTCTTAGTGAGAGTTTTACTTTATTGTGTCCTGATCCTTGATCAGCAGGCAGTTAACAAGAGTAAATAACAAAGTAACCAACAGCTAACCCGCAATTTTAAACCATTGATACCTGGGAATTCATAACTAAATAGTCCAGTTAGTAAAATATTTAGCAAATTAAAAGGAGTACGGAGTATAGTAGAATGCTTTTTCAATTTTTCTCAGAAAAGTAATATACTTAAGTAGTGGTGCAACCTGGGTCAACCTGGAAAATTGTTATTAAAGTGGCAGAGGCAGAAAGAGTAGGAATTTCTGACTCTGCAGAATAATAATCTGAAGATGAAGAAGAACGTCTAATGTAATGGCACAGTCCATTAACCAGAAGAATTGGTTTCTGTTACGAAAATGGTTGGAGACACTGAAATCCATCAGGATGAAGACTTGCAGAGTTGTTTGTGCAGACTGGGTTCATTGTCCTTCTCTTTGTTTTCATCTTTGTTACATTCTCGCAGTTGGCACAGAGAACTACTGCTGTAGGCCGTGACATGTGCATCTGAATGAAAACTAGTTATTCTTGCTTTTTTCTAGGATATGAGGGGGTCCCCGAGTTCTTTTCAGCTCTGCTGCATCATATCCAGTCTATCCTGAAGGACCCCCCACCTCAAGGAGCAGCAATGGAGGAAACTCGAGATTTGGACCATACTCATGCTCCTACCCATGGACCGTGTTGCCCTGTTTCCAGTCACGTGAAGCCTCCCTCAAATATAAGTGTAACCTCCACTTTGTGACCAAGACTTCCATCAGGGTGTATTCAGGACAGAAATGTGGTCGTGGAGTGCAACAGTGCCGGCATGTTGATGTGCCCTCTTTAATGCTCTGCTGGGAATGTGCAGGTACCTAGCCATTCAGGCTCTGCCTCAACCCCACTAAGGTCTGCCGTTTAAAATGGGACTTGGCCGCTTGGATTGAGGTTCAGCTCAGCCCTTCTAATTGTGTTTTAATATTTATTATATAGCAGAGCTTTTCACAGGATCAAATTATTTCTAATAAAGGTGCGTGCCTGAGCCGCTGTTCTGTCCTGCAGTTGCTCCCGGACTTGGAGCTGCTGATCCATCATGAAGGAGAAGCACGTCTCAGTAAGCCCGGACATGAAGGAAGGTGACCGAGATGGCGCTCCTTCGTAATGGGCTGCGTCGGGCAAGTCCAGGAGAATTGGGGACCAGAGCTTGAAAATGGGAACAAGGTGCTAGTGCAGAGAAGCAGTAAAACTTAAGCAAAATTGGACCTTGTGAGCACATTCACCAACACGCTTACTCACACTGGTGCACATGTACACTCATTGCTGAGCATGTCCTACTTGTATCCAAACTCACAGAGAGAAACACGTCCCACTGACTCACAGAGTACAATAGCATGTTGTACACCTACAAAACGTTCTTCGAGGAGAGCAACTTTTCCATTTTCAGTTCTCCTAAACAACTCTAGGAGAGAATTGGCTGGAGAGTGTAAATCCCTGTTTGTACCACACTACTCTGTAACTCCTGCCCAGTATTAAAAAGCAGTTAATGTGAAACAGTGTTTTCTAGCATGTGTGTAAATCTGACTGTTAACCAGCATGTAGTTGTGGCCCTGGGGTCTTTTGTGAAGAACTTCTTTTAAAGTAGCAACTGGTGTCATTTTTACTTCTTTCCTTTGGAAAGTTCTTTCTCCGGTTTGTGTCTTATGCCGCCAGCTAAATAATATCATGCGCCTTTCCGATTCTTCTGAGAACTCTTGAGAGTTGTTTCAGCTCTGAAATAAGTTTGACTCCTTTTCTCTGGACTTTCTCTATTATATCTGCTCTTCTTGTAATTTCGAAACCAAAACTACCCTTAGTGTTGGAGCTGTAGTGTTAATGTTAGGAGTGGGTCCTCTCTGTACACTCGGAGATAGAACTCAGTGCCCATTTCTGTGCTGCCGATAAGTGGACAACAAAAAAGTGTCCATTAGCAATGAGTCGTTTTCATATCGTGTACATTTTAGGCTTAAACCACCTAGTGCGTAATTATATTTTTCCTTCATATATGTAAAATGATGCATTTATGTACATTAAAATTCATTTCTCACATTCTATCAAACTTGACTCTTGCCTGCATCCTTCTTTTTGATTCTGTGCTGTTATTCCTCCTTATTAAATGTGTGCATGGTTCTAGCTTTTGAATCACATTATTGCCTGGGTGAGGTCTGAAGGGTCTCCTAATTTTACTGGTCGTGGTGAATTCTGGGTTTTTTTACCTGATATATAGGCTTTGCTCTACATCTGTGTTTTTCAGTGCAGGTTCCATCTTGGCAGCAAGGCATTTGTGAAATCTGGAGAGAAACTTGATCTTTGTAGGGCACCTCACCTCAGATTTCCACTTTTAACTCCTATTGGGCCAGTTTATAGTGGTCCATTAAGCTAGTGAGTGCAGATTTAGAGTCTTGAGGCCCCACACAAAACCACCTTATTCCCAAGTATTATCACTTTATCCAAGGCAACTTACAACGTTCGAGATGTACAATTGGTTACACTTCTTTTGTTGTTTCCATTTTTGGATCACAGGCAGATGAAGTGACTTGCTCATGGTCACACAGTGTCAGGAACAGGATTTGAACCCACAACCTCAGCTAACACCTCACTGCCTGCCTAGTAGAACATGCAAACTCCACAGTACTGAGAATCAAATCCTAGTCTCTGGAACTGTGAGTTGGCACCACCAATAATGTATATGGTATACCAAACATGCAGATTGTTGCTTAAAAATAAAAGATCTATTTCTATGTTTTGTTTTTTTGTTTTTTTTTACCTCACACCCCTTTAGAGCATGGATGTCAAACTCCAGTCCTTGAGGACTGCAGTGGCTGCAGGTTTTCATTCTAACCATCTTCTTCATTAGTGACCAGTTTTTGCTGCTAATTAACTTCTTTTGCGTTGGTTTTAATGGACTTGACTCAAGCCCCTTAGTTGTCTCTTTTTCTTTAATTAGCAGCCAAACAATAACAACACACAAAACGAGCCACCACATGACCAGCTCACCTGTGCCCATCACACAATATCTGAAAATAAAGAAAAGTGACGGTCTCACTAAGGTTGATCTCTCGGCTCACCAAAACATTTTGAATGTGTTCTTAGAAAAGACAGAAAATCAACAGTTTTGGAAATGTCTGCTGTGGCAGAATGAGAGCAGCAAAAGGCCACAGAATTAAATAATGGGCTTAATTAACAGCAAGAATTAGCTTCTCATTAAGAAACTGGCTAGTTGGTTAGAGTTTGACATTCCAATGTAGCTGGTCATCTATTGGCTCGTTTCACAAGTCATTTCTGGTTGGCTGTTATTTAATGAAGAAAAGAATCAATTCTGAGGATTGAATCCTTAAAAACAGGGCTGTTAAAATGAAAGGAAAAGGAGTTAATCAGCAGTGAAAACTGCTTGCTGATTAGGAAAAGGGTTAGAATGAAAATCTGCAGCCACTGTGGCCCACCAGGCCCGGAGTTTGACACCCCTGCAGTTTAGAGGTAAGAGGTGAAATATTTGGTGTTTGTTTTTATCCTATGAGTTTGTCTTGCTTTCTACATATACAGTATTATCTCGCAATATACCTCGTCTTTGGCAGTTATTATTAGCGATAAGGTACTTTTTTTTTTCTTTTGTATTATTACTCATTTGCAAAGACTTTTAATTATCTCATATTCCTCAGTTTCTGAGTGGCCTACAAGATTACCTCATGTGTATTTTGTGAATGCTCTACTGTGTCTTACTGTGCCATTTTCTTCTTCTGTGTTATTTGTATTGAGATTGCTGGTATATAACAGTCCATTATCAACAGGGGCCTACATTTAATACCACTTTGAATTTAAACACTGAGGAAAATGGATATTTTCAATATATTTCACATACTATATACATTTAATCACACTTCGCACAAAAAAACTAAACAAATATGCCAGGACCTTTCTTTCTCCTTCATCAAGTGTTTGCGGCTGACATATATATATGTGTTGGAATGGAAATTGTGAACCAGAACTACCAACAAACCAAAAGTAAATGCATTGTTTAGATTTAGCTAACCAGGACACCCTTTTCTTAAATACTGGGTGTGCGTTTTCTCTGTATTCTCCTCTTTTCCTGCAACTCTTGTTTTATCTTCCTCAAATTTGTTATTTTCGTCCATTGCTGCACCCTTGTATTTTAAACTCTGTAAGAATGGTATCTTCTGGCAAATGGCAGCCTTTTTATACTTTTGCCATTTACAAATAGACAATACCCTGACTTCTTTGAACTTGGCAAGAAACTGTAGGTTCTGTTATCCTGATGTTTTGTGTTTCTGTCATTCTTTTGGTCAGTTTGTCAGCAGGTGTCCAAAGCTAGCTACTCTATCCTTAGTGTCCTATGCTACGTGTGCCACATTGGAACTGTGCTTAGTGCTACAGATCCAGCATCATGAGTTTAAATCCTGTGCTCTGTCTTTGTTGTCTGCTGATTGTACACATTCTATCTTCGTCTGTCTGGGTTTTCCTACACCACTCTTCAACTTTTTCTCCTCAGTCCCCAAAGATGTGCTTGACTGGTGGATTGGCGACTGTGAGGGAATGTGCTTTGGCTCTGCTAAGCCTTTCACCGAGTGCTGCCTGGCTATTCTTTGGGTTAAGTGGGGACCCACCGTCAGGAAAATCGGGAACGTCACCAGACATTGGGTCACCTTTTTTTCGCCAACGTACTTTCTGTAGGACCTTCTCATTCAAGCAGAACCACTTATTTGAACTGTGAACCTTCTGTGGCACCACACACCTTACCATATACTGACCTGCAGGTCTGGATTGGCCACAGAGTTCTTGTGCGTGTTTAGATTTTCTGTATATATTTAACCTTATAAACACACTACAGGAATTTTTCATGTTTGTCACTGTTTACATAGATCGACATGTTCTGCTTTGTCACGTCACACCTGTCTTCTTCATGGGTTGGCACATTCCATGCACACTGATTTAGAGTTAAGAGTTACTGCATATGTGCTCACACTTTGTAAACGTAATGACTCCCACATTGACTGCCTTACTGGAATACATCAAAAACCTCATGATCATTTAAGTCTGTCACACAGTCAGTGTTGCACTCACATGTGAGTGTGTCACTTAAAAATAAACAGATTTGCCATATTTGAGAACTGTTGCCACTGAGGTTCAAAAAATTCCCGGGTGCTCCCTTTCATAAAGATTAATCAAGCACACACATAGCTGCTCAGATTTGTACAGACACAGGGTGTTTCCGCATGTTTCACATGCCTGTTTCATTATTATTTTTTTTTTAATTTAATTTACTCTAAATGCCACACCCTTCAGCCACATCTATGTGTTACACATACACCAAACCTAGTAACAGGTGTCAAACTCAGATCCTGTGGGTTTTCATTCCTGCCATTTTCTCAATTATTAACCAATTACCTGTGCTAACAGAAGATACTACCTTTTGCCTTAATTTTAACTGACCGACAGATTAAGATTAAGTGCCCCCCTTTTTGTTCTTTCCAAACAATAATGAGAAGAACAGCTAACTCGGGGGTCTCGAATTCACTTCCTGAAGGTACACTATTTCTGCTCCAGCCAATTTCTTAATTAATAGCCGATTCTTGCTGTTAATGCCACACATTATTTAATTCTCATTCTTCCATTCCAGTTTTTTTTGAGACCACTATTAACCGGTTTATGGAACCAGAAGAGGCCAACATGTATTCTATTCACATATTTTATTAAAATAGACATTATATGATGGACATATAGGTGCAGATGGAATCAGGTTAGCAAGTCTTTTCTCACTTCTCAGTGTTTGGCTGCTGATTAAGGAAATTAATCTTAAAAAATTAAGTTAGTTAAAATGAAGGCAAAGGCAGATTAGTCTTTGTTCCACTGGTAGCATTAATTGGTTACCAATTAAGAAAATGGTGCAGCCTGTAGCTCCCTCCAGGGTCTGAATTTGACAGATAGGCTATTCTAAATGTATTAACAGGGCAATGAGTCACACATGTAGTATTTCATTTTGAAAATGAATTTTATTGTTTTATAAGCAAAACACACAGCAGATAACTGCAGGCGTCACACATTGTGCCAGGGTGTTCACTGTGTCTGAATGTCATTTCCGCAATTAATGTTGATAAGACGCTAATATTGATGACTTGTTCCAAGGCAGAAAGCCTTAAAGGGCAAGCCTAAGTTTGGAGATGCTCTTGGATGTATGGGGCTAGTGAAGTCGAATAGAAACGTTCAGAAGCACAAACATCTACTGATTATATTATCCAATTTCACGTGGGTCATGAACAGCCTGAATCCTTGTCATTTTTAGTTTTAACCGAGTGTCCTGACAGTGTAACAGCAAATAGAAAAGATATTGCACGGTGCGAGCAGCAAGTCAGAGGCGTTAACAGTCTTGGAAAGTCTGACACCAGTGCTTGTGGCGATCTCAAACTTCAGAGACAGTTTTTCTCTGAAAGGATAGAAACTCCCAGGCATCTGTGTGGCACAAGACGTATCAAGTGCCTGGTGCAGTGTCTCCGACTGCTGTTTAACAGTACGCAGCCAGATGAGTTGAATCTAAAACATAAAATAAATAAGGGTGAATGTTCCCACATTGACAGAAGTGGAGGACCTAGGGTAGCCATGGAATGGTTAAGTGTTGCTTTCGTAAATAATGGCTTGTGAGATGCAGTGCTAAACAAAGAGACAGACACACAACTGCCACCTCTCCCTCCGGCCTGTCATTGCAGAATTACATAACAAACACTAATATCTAAAGTACAACAGGCACCACCTTCGCCAAGATGGCTCCTGCAGCTCGAGTCACACTCAAAACACAGATTGGAGGAGATTGTCTTCCTGCGTAGTGCTCTTGCCATAAGGACCTAACCTCTGCGTATCTCACGGAGTTCTTCAGCCACTCTCTTCAGTTCTGACTCAATCTCTGATAGCGTCTCGTGCTCCTCCACCTAAAGAAGAAAATAAAAAGAATGCCCCACATGAGGACCTAAATTTACTCTTACTGGTGTACCAATGGGCATGGGAGGCGGGAAGTAATGTCTCACCAGCTCACTCTTCATTACGACTCACCTCATTCCTCACGTCCTCCTCCTCCCTCTTCTTCTTTAAGTCATCCTCTGCCTCCTCATTGTTTAGACTATGTAAGTGCAAAAGATGAGATTTCCTCAACTCATCTCGTTCCTCTTCTGCCTCAAACTGTCTTGTCTCCTCATCACTGGCCTTCTCAAAGACTCTTTTCTTTTTGGCAGCTTCTGGCTGCTGGCTGGTGCTCCCTGACCTCTTTCGTTTTTTCTCTTCAATTTCCTCGGCCCAGCCCTCATTATTTTTCTTATATTCTGGCCTCTCTTCGTCTTCTTTACCTCCAAAAAGATGCCGTCTCTTTTCTTCTTCATTGTGGTGCTTCCACTCCTCATACTCTTCATATCTATTCTCCCGGAGCCGGTTAAGCAACTCCTCAATCCGGGAGACCTCTTCAGCGAGCTTCTCCTCCTCTTTCTCATTGCCATTCTTCTTGTCATCCTCAAGAAGCTCTTCTAATTCTCTGTCACTCTTCTTTGCAGCTCCTCTTTTCCGGTCCTCATCAAGTAGATCCTCCACCTCTTGATATCTCTTTTTTGCGGCTGCCCTCTTTCGCTCATCCTCAAAGAGTTCCTCCAGTTCACGATTGCTTTTTTTCACATTGGTGCCCTTTTTATCCTCAAACAGTTCTTCTAAGTGTCTGTCACTCTTTTTCTCGTTGTCATTCTTTTTATGCCCAAACAATTCTTCCAACTCCCTATCACTTTTCTTTACATTTGTACTCTTTTTATCCTCCTCAAAGAGTTCTTCCAGCTCTCTATTGCTCTTTTTCACATTTGCACTCTTTTTGGCCTCAAACATGTCTTCTCCTTCTTTGTCACTCTTTTTTACATCTCCCTTCTTCTCCTCTTCAATGAGATCCCCGTCCCAGTTCTTTTTCGCTGTACCAGCAATGGAGGTCCGTTTTTCTTCATTTCCCTTCTCTGCTACAGCCTCTTTGATTACTCCCTTTGTGAGAATGACCTCTCTTGCAGTTCCCTGATGCTCGCCCTCTTCCTTTTCATCTTCCTGTTCTTCATGGCTTCTCTGAACCGCACCACTTCCTGGTGCTGCAGCCTTGCCGGACTCTGCCCCTCGTTCTACCTCCAGCTTCTCTGTGGGCAGAAGAGACAATCGATATGTCACATTTCAACACCCAACTGACCTTCAGGAAGGTGAAGTGCATATATGAAAGAGACACAGCAGCCATACTAATTGCAGTGTAAGCACCTCTTCTTGCACAGCATGAATTATCAGTTCTGTGACTGACACCATTTCTGTGCACACTCACCAGATTCGGCCAATTCTTGTAGTTCATGCAACAGATTGTGATGATGCAGCAAGGCAAGGATCTGTTCATCTGTTAAAAAAAAAGCAAAAAAAAAGCACAAAGTGGCTCTGTAGAACTGGTCAGGATTTTAAGGAAGTCCCAGCTATGCCCAGGAAAAAGTCTTATTAGATCAAGAACTACTTTTATAGAACATTGTAGTGCCATTTTGGGTTCATCTGGTGGGAAATTATAATATTACAGCAAAATGAATGCCAAGGTGCTACAGTTCATCTATTTTCACATCTTAATTGAAGTACAGGCATGTAAAATTACTTTCTCTGGGTCCTATGATGGATGGTGATGTGTCATATGCAGAATTTCACTGAACATAATAGTACTATTACTACAGTGTAGTGGACAGTTCACTCCCATACACAGTAGGCCACACTGTCCAGATTATCTGCCTGGTACAGTCATTACCTTCCTTCAGGATCTGGATACATTCAGGGTTCACAGGCATGGGTTTGGGCTGTGAAAGGGTATCCACGAGAACCTCCAATACACATTTGGTAACCTGTGCACAGAGAAGAAGAACACTGGGTAACGGCATCTTCAATATAAATTAGGCACATGCAGCTTTGATTGAGAGTCTTGCACTTTGTAAAATACTCAAATAATTGGGCTATATAAAATAAATCAGAGGAGTAAAAATAATCCTATGGAAGCATCATTAAAATATTGAATAGGCATAGGCAAATTAAGTGATGAAATTTACCTTGAGTACAGAACATACTTGAGATGAATGCATTATTTTTAAAGAATCATGGAAGGAACGAAGTAGGGCTGAAAATCCACAGGTTACTTCTAATGTGGTTCTTAGATACTTCAGAAACAGTGAGGATTTTGGTTTATGACGATTATATGAATGAGTTTGCCTTCTGATGTACTTGGTTGTCCAGGTTTAGGTGGAGCCCAGTGCAGCCAGGATAAGCTCCTCCCGTGCTGGAACTAGACAGTGGCTGCACTCTTAAAAAATAAAGATCCCAGAGTGGTTCTTCAGAGCAATGCCAAAGGGCAGTTTTTTTAAACAATGGGTCTGGTTGCAATTGTTGGGTCACACAAGGTCGAGACTCATCGCTTAAGTAATCAACATTTGCTCTTCATGCTGTTGGCATATGGTGTCTGTGGCATTTCTAAAAGTGGGCCAACCCACTAAATAAACCCGCCCCCTATCCCAGCCCCATTATTAATGTCCATTGGTGGTGATTGTTCAATGGGGACAACTATGACTGTCAGCGACATTATCCATGGGGGATATACCCCTGCATGACTGTTAGCAGTGATTCTCCAATGGGGACAATCAGATGGTCATCACAGACTGAGTCTCAAAGACAATAAGAAGAGTAAGATTGGGTCACAAGGAAAGAATAGTTTAAGAAACCCTGCCAAAGGAGAACCATTTTTGGTTTACAAAAGTACCATCCACATGAAGGTTCCAGAGGGAACTTTTATCTATTTTGATTCATAACAGGCTCCATAAATAAACATGAAAATGATAACAAAGTTGAGCTGCTGATTTTAAAAGGACTCTCACTGCATACAAGTACACAGACTCGGCTCAGGTTTTCTTGTTCGGTTCGTATCCTGCTAGGTAGCCCGCTGTATATTCAAGATTGCAGTTTTGTCCTCATATTTGGAACCTTTTAAAAGCCCATAGAACCAATTTCATGTGCAAAGGTCCCTGACCAGAATGGATTTGGTTCTTTGTAAAGCAAGGGTTCTACGATGAATCACACAACCCAGTGAGGTGCCATTACAGAGCTAGCTTTTTTAAGAGGGTGGATAGTTTTGAGAGAAAAGTGTTATTTACAGTTAACTAGAGAATTGCATTTTAAAAGGGCCTAACAAGAGTGATCACAATGAGATATAATCTAGAAGAAAGAGCCAAACACATTCAGATACAATGCTAACTCTGAAAGGCAGTCACACACAATAGCGTTCCTCACCTTTTCATCGGCATGGTGAAGCACAGAGGTCACTGGCAGGCATGTGACTACATGGGGCAAAAATAAAAAAAAAAAAAGAGTTAGAAGTGGGCACAGACTCCAAATTCTACTACACACTGGGTGGCTCTGATTTTGCACGGAGGTTTGCTTAACTGTGGAGATTGGTTGACATGTAGCACATTTTTTTATTAATAATTTCTGTTCAATTTTGAGCAAGGTCTTAGATTGTACTGAAAAACGTGAGTTCCACTAGATGCGAAGGGTTGAGAAAAGCTAGAGATTTAACAAAAACAAAAAAACCTTGGGATTCATTCTAATAAAGCCTCCTACAAGACAGTTACCTACTCTAAATCCCACTTTAACACACATCATAACAAAATAGCAGAGCCTATAATGTCTCAATCCCATGCACTTGGCCATCCTGCCACTTGTGATTAATCACTTTGAGTCTAAGGTGGTATAATCACCCTGCTGATCAGCTCAGCATGCCAGGAAGCCCAACCAAGCACTAATCCATATTCCAGTAGAATTAACGGGCTGATGCTCTGTTTTAGACAGCTGCCCACCTTGCTTGATGACTACCTCCTGGTGGATTCTTTTAGTAGAGCAGTTTTTCCTCAGCTCTGAGGAGTATACACACTAAAGAGACAATGTACAAAAAACTGTTAAGATGAATCATCACTAAGCCCGTAAAAGAGTGTAAAGACACACAGCCTCTGCTTCTCACTTGGCACTTTGCTAGATCAGGAAACCGTCTATTTTTAACCAGAAATTGCACATTTTGTTACTGTATGGGAAAGCTGGACTGATCTGTCTGCTTCTGTCTTTCTCTTACTCTGTGATAGGTGTGACTCATGTCATAATCAACAGGGGGTCCTGCCAAGTTATAGTGATGGGAAAAGGACAGGATGTGGCAGTCGAATGATGTACCATTAGACCAAAACCTAGAACACTCAAGGAGATCGTAACGACCCTGAAGGGAAAACAGTAGAATGGACATGGGGAATGACTGCCGAACCTGCAGAAGTCCCCAAGGTCACTTACATTATTTATGGACTTTTGGCAGACAAAGAGACAGATAGAAGTTACAGGCAAGGCCTGTCCCTTGAAATGTTACATGAAACTCGGATGGGCCTGCCAGACAGAGTTCTAGGGATAGGACCCCAGGTCTTCTATGCCACAGTGGGTCAATATCTTCAGTGACTGTAATATCCCTTATTTATTGCATCTGTCTGTTCTAAAATGCAATCACTTAACAAAACTGCAACAGAAATGATTCAAATTTCAAAAAGGTCATTTTCAGCATTTTTTAAACCGTGCAACTACCAATTGATAACACTTCTTTCACTACTGATAAACAATTCTCATTTGTCTTCCTAAGTGGCCTTTCATTCCTTAGTTGTCATCTGCACACTTTTTTTCTTCCCTTCCCTTCCGCATTTAAGCAGAGATTAGATAGACAGAACTTTATTTGTGCCTGGGGGAAATTAGTTTTTTTTTTGCAAAAGCTGTTTAAATAAATAAATACATGAATACATAGAAAAAACAAATACACACACACATACACAATGCTCAGCGCACACACCAAAATGAGTAAAAAAAGAAGATTTTTTTTTTTTTTAAACTTCTGACTTGGCTGTCACAGTCACATTTCCTGACACACTTCTGCTGAATAATTTGTTGGGTAAAATTCTTTGGTGTTAGTGTGTCAGAAAGAGGATGTGCAGCTTTGTTCATAATGGTGCTCTGTTTTGTTTTAATTGCCTCTCTTCCTATGAGCTCCAGGAGGTCCAGAGTGCATCCCATTACTGAGCCTGCCCTTTTAATTAACTTGTCGATTTGGTGGGCCTCTCTTGAAGTGAATAGTTAATGCTGCTGACTCACGGATTCATCTTCCTGGGTTTGAACCTCTCAACCTACCACTGTCCACATGTCCTTGTTTCTGGGCGAGTGTTCCTTTGGACTCCCCAAAGATGACTTGAAATTGTTCCTGTAGTTGGTTGATTGCTGCTATTCCCAGTATGGTCAATATAATTTTAAGCTGCCTGTGACTACTAACTGTAAGCAGATATAGAAAAGCAAAGCAGATATAAAAAAGAATGCATCCTTTACATATAGACATTGATAGTTTAAAATTTGAGATTTTTACTTATATGCTCCTATTAAAGCAATCAGTGGCAGAACAAAGGAAAACAAAACCTCTGCTTAGTACTGGTCCTTTTCAAATACACTATTACCTTCCTAAGTAATAAATCGTGACTACTAAAGCAGAGCGAGGATATGTGCTAGAGTCAACTTGTCATTTTTATTATCTCTCCTCTTTGGTACCACCTTTTCTCTAGATGGGGTTGTGGAGAGCACTAGTCCTTGCAGGAGCTGACACAAAGCTGGATAAGATGCAAATTTACAGCTAGGCATGCTCATAGCTGCAGAAACATGTATAAGTGGGGTGTCCTGTAGTAAATCATTCCTGAGGAATCTGGCAATTTTTCATATTACACTTTGATCAAACGACTTTTGATTGAACAAGAATCCAGAGTTTTTAAGGTAAAGTAGACTCTGACTACTCAAACTCAGTTACCTTGGCACCGGAGAGTGACGATGTGTTGCATGTCAGTTGGACATGCAAGCCAGAACTTCACTGGACTCTGTACACATGGCAATACTCTTAAAAGAAACTAAATTAATTTGTCCAGGACTACACTGCTTATTTATTAGTGTTTGCTCTAACCTAGCAGGTATTCAAACACTATCTTTATGCACTGGTGATATCTTTGTGTAAACTAACTTTGAAAGTTGCCTTGCACCAGTTGCAAAATTCTGTCTCCATGAAAAGCCTATTCCACTTCCTGTGGTGGTCAAGAGCCACAAGATGTATTTTACAGTGTGGACTCATGCAAAAAAAAAAAAAAAAAATTACAAATGATACAATCTGTCTTTATGGCGTATTTCATGGGAAGGTGAAATAGAGATTTACATTCATAAATGTAGAAAATTTTGCATTTTTGTCATAGTCTTCACTCTCTTTTGCCAATTTCCCGTGGACTTTGTTCCTTTAATTGTATTCAAATAATGACAATTAACAACTAGTGTATTTAGTTAATAATCAGGATATAAATCTTTAGCCAAGGTAATAAAAATAAATTATTTCCCTGTAGCACACATAAATGCTGGCTACATTCCAATAGCATTTAGGAAACAAGATTTGAAACCTTCATCATTCTGTATTGTCTGCCAGCTCTTCTACTCCACTTATTGTTAATTGTCATTGTTATTATGCAATTAGCAAAGGAAAAAGTGAATTAATAGGAAAATGACAAAAGAGAGCTAAAACCTAAAATCTATGGTATACAAACGCATATTAATACATTTGTGAATGGAAAAATCTCACACTATGTTTTTTTTCTATATGCAGAATAAGAGAAGGAACAAATCACCAGATATACACAGCAAATTCCTGTCAATCATGAATAATCCACTGCATCCACTTCACAGTGTCATCTCCAGACAGAGGAGTAGCTTCAGTGACAGACTTTTGTCACTGTCCTGCTCCACTGACAGACTAAAGAGATCGTTCCTCCCCCACACTATGTGACTGTTCAATTCCACCCAGGGGAGTAAATGCTAACATTAATTTTATTTTAGTTTTTTTTTCATTTTTATTACTATTTAATTTAATATTGTTTCTTTGTATCAGTATACTGCTGCTGGATTATGTGAATTTCCCCTTGGGATTAATAAAGTATCTATCTATCTATATATAAAAATGAAATCAACCTAGAGGGAAAATGCCTCATGATTGTGAAACTGGTTGAAACAACAACCTGCTGCTTCAAGGGTCTCCCAGGACAGTAGCTAGAAAACAGTGAGGTAGACAAACACTCACAAACTCTTCTATTGCTGGTGAGAAAGTAGCCACTGCTTAGGTGGTAGGACAGACATCATCGGATATAATTCTGCTATTAGATGCAAAGTCAGCAGTCTGTTAGCTTTCATACTTTCTAGGTTTCCTAGCATTTAATGGATTTGTAACAACCTTTTGCATGTGTTTGTGCTGCCATGTTGTGTCTTAACCGGTTACTACATGAAATACAGCACCCTTAGCACCCTACGTCATACCCAATGCTGAACCAGGTTTGAGTCACCAGTCCACCCAATGGCACAGCTTTAGGGGGAAACAAAATGAATGGCAGCACAACACGCATGTTCTCTTTCTGTGTGATGGTGATGTGATCTACTATACCGCCATGCCTTTTTATGTGTAATAACAGTTTCACTCCATCACACTCCTCCTATATCCCAGGGATGCACATTGGGGAGTTTATTTTGCAGTAGTATTAGTGAGTTTGGATGTCTGTGAAGAAATGTCACCCCATCCAATGCTAGCTCTGCCTTGTGCCTAACATGCTAAGAAAGGAAACCATGCAATGAGATGGTGGGTCGAGAAATGGATGCCCAGACAAGCACAATTGCCACCTAATAACTGCAACTTCACTAAAAATAAGTATCAACTGCGTTATGTGGGCTTGAGAATGTCAGGTAGATTTATCTTATTTTTACTATTACATAATTATAGTCAGTCAGTCATTTCCCAACCCACTATATCCTAACACAGGGTCACAGGGGTTTGCTGGAGCCAATCCTAGCTAGCACAGGGCACAAGGCAGGAACAAATCCCGGGCAGGGTGCACGCCCTCCGCAGTACATAATTATATTTACTACATATTTCGTGTTAAGTTAAATGTTATATAAGATTGATTAACATCTGTATATTTAATAATGCATTATACAACTTCCATCCATCCATTATCCAACCCGATATATCCTAACTACAGGGTCACGGGGTTCTGCTGGAGCCAATTCCAGCCAACACAGGGTGCAAGGCAGGAAACAAACCCCAGCCCACCACAGGGTGCACACACACACCAAGCACACACTAGGAACAATTTAGAATCGCCAATGCACCTAACCTGAATGTCTTTGGACTGTGGGAGGAAACCGGAGTACCCAGAGGAAACCCACGCAGACACGGGGAGTACATGCAAACTCCAAACAAGGAGGACCCAGGAAGTGAACCCAAGTCTCCTAACCGCAAGGCAGCAGCGCTAGCCACTATGCCACCGTGCCACCCATTATACAAAATATACTATTAAATAAGTTCTTATTTTTTTCTCCATTTTAAATTATTAAATAAGTACTCTACAGATGTCAATATGCCATGATACTGTACATTGTAATATATTTATTGGTGAAATACCATCCTCATCTGCTGAATTCTATAAGCCAAATCTCATCGTCACAGGCTTGCAAATTTGCTCACAGCTTATATTGTTTATTGTGTTCCTTATTTGTGAACACTTTAAAAATGGACTCATTTTTTACACAATTGTGAGGTTAACTTCAATTAAGGCATATTTGATTTTTTTTTATTTGGAGCATGTTTAGAGTGTCACTTTAGGCATCTCCATACTCTAAAAATGCCCTGTCAAAATACATTTAATTAATATTTAATATGAGTTAAACAGGTAAATGCTTACATATTTACATTTAAGCTGTGTTTGAGATGCCAACATTGGTTTCATTGTACAAGACTAGTTTATGGATAACTGTGGTATTGTCATAGATCAGGGGTGGGCAATGTCAGTCATGGGGGCCACAGTTGCTGCAGGTTTTTGTTCCAACCCAGTTTCTTAATGAAGAGTCAATTATTGCTGATGAAGCACTTATTGCTCAAGTGACATTTTGATGCTTCATTATAGTGGTCTCACTTGTTAACATTCCCCACCCTTAATTGCTTATTTCAATCTTAAACATCTGTATTCATTGTTTTAATTGCTCCTTATTAGCAATAAGATGCAAATGAAAAAGAAGCCAGCAGTTCTCCATCTAACTTGTTTCCATTTACACCTGTGTGCATTCATCATGGACTGTTTGGTTTAATAAAACACTTAAAAGGAAAAATGTGACAGACTAAAAATGATCCATTTTAGGCTTCAAATCATTTGGATGATATCCTTGGAAAGGAAAGAAAATGCATGATATAAGAACCTAACATTGCAGACTAACAAGCCATAAAATTACATAAGGCCTGAAACTGGCAAGCATTGGTTTCAAATTAAGCAATTAGCCACTATAGTCCTCCAGGACCACCATTGCCTATGCCTGGCATATACTCACTATCATGCATATTAAAACATTGCCATTAATATAGTGAATACATATATTACAATACATTTAGAAAAATGAACACGCAGAGTTATTTTCTTCATACAAATCTTTCTTGAATTATTTTACCTTAAAATGTCATATAAAATGTCCACCTTTACACAGCCATTTCTAACAATATTGACAAAGTTCTTGAAAATTTAATTAACACATTTAGCGTATGTTGAAACAAAGGAAGCAGCTTGCATTCCTTTAAACAGCAAAACAAATTGTTTACAGACCTTAAGTTAAGTTTAGCCCATGTAATGTCCTTTTTACACTCAAAAATTGGAAGGGCTATTTTTCCAAATACAGCATTGCATTACGTTGATTTGTTTAAAATGAACAGGCTTCCCTGCCACGTTGATTATATGGAGTACTGTCCACTCAAAAAAAAAAAAAAACAGCAGCACAGAACTTACCTTGAATTTTCTGGCCTATTATTCTTGACATATAATTCAACATTTGCATAAAGTAAGTTCATTTGCACCACTTTGTAGGTAAAATGCTGCAAAGGGTTTCCAGAGACCTTGTATCTTTTTACAGTTGGAAAGAAACTTAAAGGCAGTGAGTAAAGTTGCTTTTCCCCACAAGTGGCGTGTGATTTTGTGTGATTGTGAAAGCTGACTGATAGTATGTGGTTACAATAGACTGGCTAACATGTTACACATTATAGAGAAGAAAAGCTACTTTTCCTTTACTTTGAGACAACATGATATTTATACAGGTACCTTGGATTATAGTTTAAGTGTAACTAGCTAAGTAACCCAGTGATGCCTGGAAGAGAAAGTGGAAGGGTAAAAAATAATTACAGTACCAATTATACTTTATAGTGCCAAACTTTATTACCTTCAAATATGTTTCATTTAGTACACGTCTATTGCTAGTAATGGAAAGCTAATTTGTATACAATATTGTATATGGGTTTACCTGCTGTTGCAAAGAACTTCAATTTGCAATAAATAACGCAGGAGACAATGTGGCCCCACACAGCATGGTTTGGGCTCATGGCACACAAACGGGGGTAAGAGATGATTAAAGGAAAGGTGAATAGCAATGTGTGGAAATTGAACCCAGATTTCTTAGCTAAAAAAAAAAATAAGTGTGCTAATCATGATTCTGCAATGACAGCCTGTGCAGAGCTCTTTCTCTGTAGCTCAGTGTTGTATTTCATAATATTTACCATTTAGAAAGTGCAGCTTTCTGTATTGGATTTGTTTAGATTAGCAGTGTGGTAGGTGCGGCAACGTGTTGTAATCAGCACGTCACTTACTAGCTGTGCCTCCCGTGTGATGGGTTGAAATCTAAGTAATCAATGTAGACTTCAGTGTTGATGTTTACAAGCTGCATTTCATTGCATTTGTCATTCTAGACAATAGACAAATGTTTGTGATATACCATGTTAGAATGACAAATTCAATGCATATATGTCTGTTATATGCCATTTGGTATGGGATTCATAAAAGCACTGCTAATGTGTAGGATACGCCACCTGTTGGAATGACATATACAATGCATTTTATTACTACAAAAGTTTGTGATGCAAAGTTTTTTGGAATTACAAACATACCAACATTTATCCTTTTATTAAGGTGGACACAATTTGCTGCATATTTAAAGTGGAAAAAATATTGTGTTTAGATTAAATACATTCGATGATTATAATTCATTATGGAATTTGAGTCATCTTTACAGTTGACCGATTCCCATGAGGTAAAGAGACAAAACCTAAAGTTAATTCAGAAAAAGCCCACAGCTTCAAATACAATACAGAAATATTGCTGGGCAGGTTGTGATACTGTTATAATGGTAAAAGATTACGCATGACATACCAAAATTCAATAAATAATTCTGCAAAAAATATGGTCCCCAACAATGACCACATACTAATAGTAAAAGAAATGCTCAATTAAATAAAAGTACATGTCCCAGGTGGGACTTAAAGGCAGATTAATATGTTGAAAGGCAAGTTTGCCATCCATTCTGCTACCATCTGCACCTCAGCAGTGCTGTTTCTCTGTTAGCACACCACACTGTAATATTCTTTGCCACTTGCTCGGACCCTGAGCCATCTCCTCCATCACTTCTTGGGGAGGAGGGGTTTGGAACATAGATTATATGTCAAAAAATCATGGTAAGAAGAGCCTGTGGCTTGAAAAACAGCTTTGTATAAGGAACAAACAAACAAGCCGATTGTGGTTTACATATACACTTTAATACCTTTTAGATAGCAGTAATGTATATCATAGTGTTATAATGTAAAATAACATCACACCTTTTTTCCAAAGTATATAAATGTTTTGGATTTAAACTAATTTATAGTATTTTTTTAATCTTTATTTCTAATACAACATATATAACTGGTTAATAGATCTATTATGGTGAATTCAGCTGTAACTTTAGTGTTAACATTTACAATTATGTTTTAAAAAAAAAATCACAGACATTTATTTTGAGATTTCTAATTCTGAAACAGTTGCAATGGTATTTTATACACATGTGACAGTTCATCCCAGTGTTAAGGATAACAAAAATGTAATTGTGTACTGGATTAATTTTACTGAAATAAAACATACACACACACACACACACAGAGGGAGTCTGTCAGTCCATCGCAGAGCCAGTCAACCATAGCGGGTCAGTCTAGAGTCACCAAATCGCCTAGAAACAGGAATTTATTCCAGCACCCACATTCATATTTCAGTGAGCTGTTAACGGTACCTTCAAACTCCCCCTGGGCTTTTAAAGCAGATAAACAGATTCTTGTCACCTTGAAACTGCATTAAGTTAATACAGTTGTTTTAATGGAGTAATATATCGAATTTAGTTAAAAATTAAAAATCCACTCCCAATCTCCCAAGTCTGTTTACCTTAATGCTGGCAGCCGGAGCCAAACTCGGCAGAATCGGACGTGTCGGGACAGCAAGCCATCGCCGCCTGCTTTTACGCGATTTTAACCTCCTATGCACATCTTTGTGATGTGTGAGCAGAAAATGGTATTTCGTAAATAAATAAGATTCCGTAGGGGACTTGAAACCTACACACACTGAGAGCGTCTTGGCAGAAAATTGAACCCGGGTTTCTGGAGTCGTTTTACAGGCGACGCGGATGCAATAGCAAAAACAAAAGACAACTGACAGCTCTACGAAGAGATCAGCAACGAAATGTGTTCGGAAAGACATCTCTCCATACCGGCCGAGTCCACTGCACGCATCTTCACGAGCGGACTTTCTGCACTTGACCTCCGACAGTCCAACTATGACCATTAGTAGGACGAGGACGATTAATATCCTTGGCGCTTTCCAATTATTTCATTACACGACCACGTTAGACAGTTCAAGGTGAACGCAGGACGCAAGGTAGAGAACAAGATGCGGGATACGGCAGTATACATCTTCGAACGATAGGCACACATTTAATTTGTACGTCCTTAATACTCTTCAGTCGGAACAAAATACGAGAATAAACTATGAGTAACGGCTGGTAAGCGGTGCGCAGCGCCCGGTGTGAAGGTTACTTACATAACAAGTACCGTCGAACCGAATCCTGGGAAGAGCTTGCTAATAACGTCCCGCTACCTAAACCCCTACTGACCTGGCACGGTGGGTCTTACCTTGGGCCGCGGCGAGCAGCACCAGGGCAGCGGAGAGGCTCATTCTGTCCGCACGTATCGAATCCACGCCCCCGTGCACCTGCAGTTCGTCTCGCACAGCGCCGCGACTGGCTGAGCGCCCGGACTCGCGCGCGCTTTAAGTACAGGGAGTCACCACGTGCCCCTCCCATTGTGTATGCCAGACTGGGGGACAATCAGCCGGTAAGTCAAGGGCACCCAATGAGATGGCACGCGCAAGGTAGCCAGGCTTACAAATGAGAAACAAAACACACCGAGTCTGATATGTCTATATGAGAAATACGATCGGATAATCGAATTACAGAAATACTTAGAATAAAGAAAAAAAACCTGCAAGGTAGAAAAGTGCACTGTTTGAACTGGCAGTGTCAAGGTTGGAACAAGCCCGTTTGGAACGCCAGTGTGTCCATTTATCTATTTTAAATTATGGGCAAACAGTGGTCTAGTTTTTTCTCAGATCCAACAAGTCAACAAAAACTGTTAACTGGAGCCATTGATACCAGTGATGATGTACTGCAGAACTGCCAGCCAGATAAAGGACAAAAAACAGAGAGTAGTACGTGGAGAGAAGAGTGATGTTAATAGTGGATTCCATCAAGGGATCTGTCCAGTCACCATTTTAAAGAACCATTTCAGGGTCATAGGTAGCAGGCACCTTTTGTTACTCTTGCCATCAATCCATCCATCCATTAATCAATTTTCTGAAACCTGACCCTTCTGTGAAAAAGATTCTAGAGAGCATCGTTACTTTTTCGATCCAGCCATCCATTTTGTGAACCTGCTTTTCTCTTTTGAGTGTCAGGTGTAAAATTTACATTTACATTTATTTGCTTAGTAGACACCATAATCCAAAGCGATTTACAAAAGAGGTCAACATAATCAAGTAAATATTCAACATAATCAAGTAAATATCCACCTGGAGGACTGTTTGGGAACAAGTGTTACATGACAAGGGCACAGAGTTGGACACCACAAGGGAGTAGAGAAATGTACATATCTGGCCAACACCTTTTATGCAAGGCAACTTCCACCATTTATAATGCAATTGGTTAGATTTTGTTCCTTTTTCCAAATGGAGCATAGGGTCACACATTAGCAGGATTTGAACCCACTGTGCCACACTGCCTGCTTACAAAAGCTGTGTTACAAAACCCAATTCACCAAACAACAGAGTCCTCAAACAATTCTTGATCACACTGAGAGAGTCAGAATTTCAAATAGAGGTGGGCAGCTCATTTTTACAGCCAGGAGCTACACATGAAAAAAGTCTGGATTGAGATTTGATGCCATGCAGAGGTGGCATCGCCAGACGCTGTACATCAGCAGACATGAATGGTCAAGAAGGAGCATGAGGCCTCACAAGTGCCTCCCTAGGTATAGATGCTGACCCACTGACTACTCTCCGTAGGCGAGCATTTGAACTTAGTATGTGCCACTACAGGGGACCAATGTAGTGATCTGCAAAGAGCAGGGACATGTTCTTGCCTTGGCTGTTTGAACACCAGACGTGCTGCTGCATTTTGAATCATTTACAACAGCCTGATGATAAAATAGGACCTAATTCTGGACAGCATGCCAGGGCATCACTGGCAGAATTCACATACACACACACCCACATTCAACCAATTAGGTTTAGGATGAAACTGGAATCGCTTCAGAATGCCCACGTAAATGTGGTGAGAATGTGCCAGTTTCACACTGCTTGCCAGTAATAAACAGGTCTCTAGGCGTGTGGGGCACACCACTAAGCCAGAGTGCTACCAATGAATTCTAAAACCTGCTTTATTTTTTTTGCACTGGTAGTTTCCTCGTAAGTTATTGTGATGTTCCCGTTGTCTCTTGCGGAGTCCAGCTACATTTAATGTAGCTCGTAATTGGTCGCTGTGGGCCAGAGCCTGTCCTGACAGCACTGGGCATCAGGTGGGAATGATCTTACATGGCACCCTCACTCGCAGCAATACAGGGCCAATGTCATTTGTTTTTCTTTTTATGTCCACTCTGTTATTCTGAGATTTTACTGGTGGCAAGCCCTTGAAAAATATTTCATACAGTACAAAAACACGTCAAACATCAGTCCACACACTTTGTAAGGGTCACCAATTAATCTGATCTTTGGTAGGAAAACTGCAGTACCCAGAGGAAATGCCATGAAGACAAGGTAAAGAACATGCAAGCTCCACATGGACAGAGGCCAGGACAACAGATCTGTGAAGCAACAGAGCTAACCACCTGCCACCTTACCAACTCTTCATCCTAGTACTAATGATGACACATACTCATATACACAGGTAGTGCATAAACAAGAAACACTGCAAATACCAAGGTGGCACCAAAAGCTGTTCTGAAAGACCTGGGCAATTCTGAAAAATTGGACAAGGATGCAGTTTAGTGAAACTGTAAGTGCAAAGGAATATGTACAAGTGAAAGGAACTCTTAAAAAAAGGAAAATGGCAAGATTCTCACTCATAAGAAACAAATTCTGGATGTTTTATATTGAGGTGACGTTCTCAGTAGTCAGATGGTTTGCAGAAGTAAATAAAAAAGGCACATAAGGAGTTAGTACTGAAGGACCTGTCCTGCTTTGCTCAGCCAAGGGAATCAACCCTTTTTAGTGTCAAACATTGAAGACTAGGACATCTAATTCAGGTCTTCAAAATCCTCTGACATGCCATTAAAGTTAATTTAATAGAAACTAGCATCTGGATAGAGTGGTAGTTCAGCAGCAGAGCTATAGGTTCAGGTTCGAGCAGTTAAATGTCAGTGTGCGGTATGAGTGTTCTCCCTGTCTAAGTAGTTACTCTAAAAATTATACATGAGGGCGACTCTGAATTTGTCTGTTGTCATTGTGTACATTAGGGTGCCTGTCCAGAATTGGTTCCTACCATGAGTGCACACTACATTTTCAGTGTTCTGTAATGGGGGGAAAAAAGCAGGTTTGCTAAATTAAAATACTTCTTTAATCTGGGTTGTTTCCTTGAAAGCCTTTGTCAGAATGTGGGATTCAAGATGACACTTCATGGTTTGATGGAGCTGGAATGCCCTGCACACGACTAGAATGTTTTCCAGGTTCCTCAAATGAATGTTATTGTGTCCCCGCCCGAGATCTGCTTCTGTCCCAATTCTCCAATTTATACTCTCACTTTACGATTGATTCAACTGCTACTTTGAGCCATTTTGAGATTTCATTGGGGACTCTATTTTTTGCCTAGCTTTATTCTCATGGCTTTTTGACCTATTCTATGTTCTGATCCTCCTTTTCAATATCCATTTATAGTATGTTCCTGACTGTTGAGCCTACCAGCCATTGTTCACTGACATTGCCTCGGTGTCTTCCACTTGTCCGTGTTATCATTTTGAAACTGCACTAGCAGCAGGTGTGCGTGTGTTAAAAGGAAAGAAATGCTTGGGCATGCAAGTGGGGTTAACAAAGGCATTAGGTGTGGTGTTGGGACACTTTATCTTCAACTGGTAGGGGTAGCCCACGGCCATGTTTCTCCTCCAGGTATACTGGTTCTTTTTAGGATGTAAAACCAGTCTTCTTCAGCCCAGGCTTAGATTTCATTCCTCCCCAAAGTTACCAGCAGTTATTTTTAAATTTATTTTTTGAAAGATCCTGATTGGTAGTTAAGGTTGCAGGCTCTGAGCGTCTGGGGGTGTTGAAATATTGAGATTTCTACATGGTTCTGATTTTGGACTCCCAAACACAGTGAACCGATTTTAAACAGGTTTGTGGCATTTTGTGACACGTGGAAACTTTAATACAATGGTGAAAACGAATGCTGTACTTTCTGAACTGGTACCTTATTTGCAACTTAAGTCCTCAAAAGCGAAAAATGTTGATTGGGACCTTTGTAAATGATCTAATAAGCACTACGTGATCAAATCATCATGCAAGTTATGGAGGAGAGCTTGGCCCTTGTCAACACAAATCCTTAACTGAAGTTGAGTTGTGCACCTTTTCCTCAACAGATCATATCCAGAATGTTGACAAAGGCATTGTATCAACAGCTGGCAATATTTGGAGGAGGTCAGAACTTTAGAGTGAACATGGGATGTCTGCCATTCTGAAACGTGAATCAGTGCCTCTCTGGTAGTCTTTCCCTAAAGTAGCCATGTCTTTGTTGATACCACATTAAAAAAGCAGGAGAGTAGGTTAATGTCATGAAGACAGTATTATGACAATTACTATTTTATAGAACAGATTTGTGAAGTGCTTGATCTGTAATATTTAACTCTTTGAGAGCGGAATATTTATTTTTTCAACCGGAGTTCAAGGTGAATCTGGCGAGAGAGTGAAGCAAATATGCAAAGTGAAATGCTCCAAATGACATTTTGTGTATTATTGCTAAATTGGACTCTTTGACTTATTGGACTTTCGATTTCTATGCAAGTGATCTGGAAATGGAAAATGAAAGTGATGCACCAACATCAGCTGACTGGTCCCCAGCTGATTGTAAAGCCAAACGCATTTGTGTAGCAGCCGGCACTTCGAAGTGTCGTTATGACATGCCAACATCCGCCTCGAAAGAGTCAATTGCTATTTAACATATGTTAAAAAATACATTGCCAAAAATGTACATGGTCTTGGCTCAGGTCTGGATGTGTGCTTCCCTCAGTTATTCACATTGCACAGTGGATATATTCCATACAATTCAATTGGAAACATCTCAGAATGACAGGGTACCACCTCCCAAAGTCCAAAAGTGCACTGTAAACCATATGTCCAGTTTCAAAAAACTTTCATTGAGGATACTGAGATGCAGAAGGATTGGGCAAAAGACTCCTACAGAAACCATAACTGAAGAGACACATGTCATCCTAAGTTTGGAGATCTACAGCACACGACACCAGAACAGCATATATACAGCTGCAGTCATCCTCCTCCCCTTTGAATGTAACATTAATAGTGGAATATTAATTCGAGGCAATACTTATAGCCATATTAGGAGAGTGCTCATAACATTACACCCACTGAGTGGGCTACCAGGTCCCCCATTATGAACTCAACTAAAAAGATTTAGGATGTTGTTTGAAAATGCCCAGATTAGGCTCTTCACTAAGCCACAACTAAAACCTTCTCCAAAAAGTAATCTATTACATACTTGAATCATAATTAATTTCAATTTTGGGGAAATATAGTAGTCTTTATAATATTTCAGTCTCAATTTTCTCAAGCATAATTTGTAAAGTAAAAGCATTTCCACTCTCATTCTGGTGTTCCCACTCAGAAAGAAAGGTTTAAAGGGTGCGGTGGGTGGGTATGCAAACTGATCTAACTATCTGGTTTCTCCTTCTGGGCTCAGTATGCAAGGCCAGGCATGGGTTATGCTAGCTTTCTGGTGGTTGCTGCTTCTACATACAGTATGTCCTCTTTTGACTTGAATTTTCTTTCCACTTTTGATGATATTGATGACTTAGGCAAGATTACATGGAATTAAATCACAGCCAGTTGTGGCTCAATGGTTACGTTTTTGAACATGCCACTTTTTACTACTGCCAAGTGCATAAATTGATTATTGTGCAGATAGCTATTAGCTAATTTTGCAGATCCCATTGTGTCTAGTGGGGTTCACCTGCATTTAATAGATCTCCAAATCAGAACTTACTCTAATGTTAAGGATACCCAGTACTTGTGTGAAGACTAACTTGCGCCTGGCTTGGGGGACAAAACAATGAGAAAAAAGGCTGATCTCAAGTCCAAGGATATTCTAGCTATTCCTGCTCTACTATGGTGTTTCACGGTGTGTGAAAAATAAACAGATGTCCTCAGAAGAAGAGCTCTATACCCAGTGGTAATTTCTCTAGCTAAGCAAAAGCTCTGTCCAAGGTGCTACAATACTTGCCCATCATACAGTATTTTTGAGCTGTGACCTCGACAAAGCAAGAAAACAGTATGGGGGAGGCTCAAAATGAAACATGTGAGTGAATGACATCATGGAAACAGCTGGTGGCAGCCTGATCTTGTATGAGTGATGAAGATCACTCCCTCTTTTGTGTAGGAAACAATAGCTACCATTAAACATTCCAGATGGCAGCTGGAGACTCTGCAACAAATTAGAAGCTGCAGGGCATTCCATAGAGACACACCTGCTTCAGATGTGCAAGAAGGGTCAGCTTATAGGAATATCACACTCGTTCTGGAACACAATTTTTTTTTTTATCACTTTTATAAGCTTGTTGTGTGTGGGGCTTGCAATTTACCCTCAAATGTCAGACATGAATGGTCATTCTAATATAAAGTCACAGACTGACTAAAGCTGTAAATCCTTTAATAGAAAACCAAGGAGATAAACCTGACAGAAGGAAGAGATGAACGTTCGAACACATTCATTGTGATCATACACCTTTGTGACAGCCACTATAGAAAGTAAGAATACCCCAATAATGTTATCCAGGTTCAACTTGCATCTTGCAATTTCTGTTGTTCTTATTGGTTAGATCCATTCCAGTTCAACAAAGGCAGGTTTTACCTTCCCTTTATCAGGTTTCTATGGTGTTGGTTTGGTCCAATATATTTCAGAGGGTTATATTTGGGCCTTTCAATGAAGTCTGTGCCCATTAAAGACTGCAGTACCTGAGGTACACGGACACTTCCATCCTGGAATGAAAAAGAGTACAGATGGTTTAACTTTTCACTCAACAGAAAGGAGTCCATGGAGCTCAAAATCAACTTACCTTACACTGGTAAGTTTCCAATATTGCAATTAACATCCTTGGGATTGCACAGGCAGTACCATTCACCTATGATTGAACATGCTAGTTAGCATGATGAGTAGAAGCAAAAAATATCAACATACAGAATCTCTAAGTGGACATGATAAAACCCATACCGTGTGTGCAAAGTGCAGCTCATCAGAATGGTCCTCATACATGATGTGCAGCCGGCGACTCTGGTAGTCTGTGCAATTGGAAGCACTGGAAATCTAGGATAAAAGCAATGTTAGTAATGTGCACAAACCGCCAAAGCGTCCCATCAACACCCAGCAAAGCACAGAACCTGTATAATATTTATAATTTCATAATCATACTCTAAAAGTCCAGTTCCTCACTGACCTCTCCAAAATTTCCTCTCCCTGGCATCCAAGCTTCAATGTCAAATTTTCTGTGGGCAGGGGCACCAAGCTCCTGAGTTGGCATGTCCAGTACCCTGAAATAACAAAACAATAATGGAATACTTACCATACACACCTCCACAGATGTATGTATTTTGGACAATTTAGCATGTGATTATTCCTTATCGTATTTATTGAAGGTTCTTTTTGCAGTTTCAGTAAAACTGGAAGGTCAAGGTTACCGTGTGCCAAAGGAAACTTGCAGATTGTGCAAATTACAGCCAAAAGTAACATTAAACATTTCCAACTGTTTTAATCATTCTGTCTTTAATATTAAAACAACTAAGGACTACTTAAGTGTGCATGAATCATAACAGAAATATTAAAAATATATGAAAACTGAATTGATACAGAGCAACCTGGCACAATCAACACAAAAACTTATCTGCTTTGCTGAAGGTTCGCAGATAGGCAGTGGACACATTAGAGGGTAATGTGGTAAAACTAAATAACACCAACCTAAAGTGAAGACCAAGTTCAGTGAAGATCTCCTTTTGAATAGACACAAACTCAGCCAGGAGCTGGGCACTCTCTTGACCAGTTTCATTAGCGGTAACGGCAAACATTTCCAGCTGAAAAATAAAATATTAAACAATTTAAGTTTCCTAGCTGCAGGACAAACTATTTCTAGGCTACTAGCCTTGCTGCACCTTTTTTGTACTGTGCCATTACATAGTCAATAGCTTAAGCCTGTCTTACCTTGGTGAAATGGTGCACCCTGTACAGGCCCCAAGGCTCTCTACCAGTGTCAGTTTCAGCTCTGTAGCATGTACTGCTGCATACAGTCCTCAAATAAAGAATATTACAGAGTAGGTTGCTTATCACGTTTTAACGTCTACCACAACAATTTAGCCTTTTCTTATTATCAACACAATCTCCTTGTCAGGGATGCCAGGGGCGTCGACCAGGCCGGGACGCCTTGAAGGACCGGAAGAGGGTCAATGCCCGCCCTGAATCACGTGGGGGCTGCCACCCTGGTTGCTTTGGGGGCCACGGGTAGAGGGGCTTGGAAGCCCAACCCTGTAGGGGCCCGTGGTCACCGCCAGGGGGCACCCCAATGCCTTGGGAACCCTGGACCTCAGCACTTCCACCACACCAGGAAGTGCTGGGGGGGAAGAGAAGCAGGGACACCCGGACAGCTTCCGGGAGAACAGCCGGCACTTCCGCCACACTGGGGCACGTCGGCGGGTGATTGCCAGAGAGCACCTGGAGCACATCCGGGTATGGATAAAAGGGGCTGTCTCCCTTCATTCGAGGCTGGAGTCGGGTGGAAGCAGGACGAAGCAGAGGAGAGTGTGGAGGCGGCCCAAAGAAGAAGGCGGCAGTGTGTTGGCCAGGACTTTCGGGACTTGGGCCTTGTGCACTAAACCCATTGTAAATATTGTAAATAAACGTGTGGTGGTGGTAAAACAACATGTCTGCCTGTCTGTGTCCTGGCCACGTCCACATCTGGCGTAGTTGGCAGGATGCTCCATCTGGTGCAAGATGGGGACATGGCATTCAAAATCTTGTTGTGGACGGCCCGGCTCAGCAGGGGACCCCACCCACGTGCCGCAGGAGCGGTGTGCACACAGCCCCACTGGGGAAAAGTACCCTACGGACCGCCAGGGGTCCGCAGGAGAGCTGTTTTCCCCTGAGGCGGATCGACGGCGTGTGGAGCGGGGCTGCAGCAGGCTCCTGTGGGCGCGCCGTTGCTGGAGGCGCCCATGCCGAGGACGTCACCTCGGTTAGACGGGACCCGGGAGTTGAGTTCCCTGCTTATTGGCAGCCGGCCCCGGCGTGTGTTCTTTCTTGCAGGCAGGGACTGCCCAGATCCGCGTCAGTGGCAGACAGATGCATGCTGGTCGCCGGGGCTTCGACGGCGTGGCGGCGCCTGCGGGAGTCGTGGAAAAGGAGCTGCTGCAGCATGAAAAACAGAGAGGCTGCAACCAAGCATGTTGCCGCCGCAGGAGGGGAGCCAAAATGGCCGCGGACCAGAAGTCCCTCCCCATGTCAGGCACGCGATTGGATGGTGTGTCTTGCGTGCCCGCCAATGACTGGAGAGAGGTGGGACGAAGGAATGTCCATCACGTGCCGGGGGAGACCCGATTGGGCCGGAGGAAGAGGCCCACAGGAAGTTGCCGGCGTCTGGGGCTGACGGACAGGTAAGCTCCGCATCGGTTAACTTCCTGTCTTTGCCGGCTGCTCTGTCGGAGCTGGAGGCGTTCCTTCAGCCCGCGGAGCAGCGTTTGTCACAGGTGCTACGTGCCCTCCGGGCAGAGTTGCGAGTACTGGAGATGAAGGCAGTCGCGTCATTCGAAGAGCTACTGGCAGTGATAAGACGGCGCGACGCTGGATTCTTCAGAAGGGGGTGTACGGCGGGGAAGGTGAGTACAGCTGTCCCTGTACAGCATGAAGGAGGGTCTGCTGAAAATGGCTGTGATACCAACGATCAGCATCAAGTAAGCAGTCCTCCGACAGTGGATGCGGTGCCGGAGGCTGTGCGCGCGATGAGGGGAGAGACAGCGAGAGGGCTGGCAGGACACGGGCTGTTGAGTGTCCCAGGTCCTAGCGCCCTCCGCCCCGAGTTGGCAGCAGTCTCACGCCGCTCTACAGGGACGCAGAAGGGAAGGAGTCTCTTTCTCTGCAATAAGGAGACTCAGACCATCAGGGCGTCCCAGAGCGACAGGAGGAATCGAGGGGTGAATGCCGGTTCCTCCGATAGGATGGGACGTGGTGCTGGGAGCACCCGTTCGAGTGCTGGCCGTCCTCTGCGGGGGCAGAGGTAACCCATGAGGTCAGTGGAAAAGGACCGCAGGCGGTCTCGTCTATTCCACCGACAGGAGGGACACGGAACCCACGGAGGGGGTGCCGAACAGGCAAGTGTTGGGGTGCCGGTCAGAGGGGGAGGGGTGCTGCCAGTGCGTGGCACAAGGGGACGCCAGAGAAGGGTGTCCAGGCAGCGGCTCTGCCCCCGTCTTTCTATTTTTTGCAGGACCAGACCCTGGACGAGCAGTAGGACCCACTTCGTTGGGAACCTGCACTCAGGAGACGGGCCGTCTGATGGGAGGACTCTCTGCTGGCGTGGGGGTGCCGCCACAGCTGGTGAAGGCTACGAAGGGGCGAGTGGCTTCAACCAAAGGGGCACGAAAACCTTGGAGGGGTGCGAAGGAGGGGCCCGGGGTGCCGTTAAGAGGGGGGAGCGCAGCCTGTGCGAGGCACAGGAGGACACCAAGTGGTGGTGTCCAGGTGGCGTCTCCACCCCTATGCCTGTTGGGAGAACAGGGCTGGACCTCGGTTGCCCAGGAGTAGGACCCGCTTCGGGGGTAAGCTGCCCTCGCAGGACGTGTTGCTCCTCCCGAATGCTCTTCGCTGGCTGTGGGGCACTGTCAGGGATGCCATGGGCGACGACCTGGCTGGGATGCCTTGAAGGACCGGAAGAGGGTCTACGCCCGCCCTGGATCACGTGGGGGCCGCCACCCTGGTTGCTTTGGGGGCCACGGGTAGAGGGCTTGGAAGCCCAACCCAATAGGGGCCCGTGGTCACCGCCAGGGGGTGTCCCAATGCCTTGGGAACCCTGGACCTCAGCACTTCAGCCACACCAGGAAGTGCTGGGGGAAAGAGTAGCAGGGACACCCGGAGAGCTTCCGGGAGAACAGCCGGCACTTCCGCCACACTGGGGTGTGTCGGGTGATTGCCAGAGAGCACCTGGAGCACATCCGGGTGTGGATAAAAGGGGCCGCCTCCCTTCATTTGAGGCTGGAGTCGGGTGGAAGCAGAAAGGAGAGTGTGGAGGTGGCCCGAAGAAGGCAGTGTGTGTTGGCCAGGACTTTGGGGACTTGGGGCTTGTGCACTAAACCCATTGTAAATATTGTAAATAAATGTGTGGTGGTGGAAAAACAACATGTCTGCCTGTCTGTGTCCGGGCCACGTCCACACTCCTAAATCTTCGTTTATTTTAAACTGTGCATCTTGTTAAATCAAAGAACAGTCCTACCTGATGGGCAAGTCATTGAGGCGGACTGCATGATCCATAAAATAACCTAAAAGTACAAAGATCCATGTATCAATCAATCAATCAATCAACATTTATTTATATAGCACATATTCATACAAAAAAAATGTAGCTCAAAGTGCTTTACAAAATGAATAGAGTAATAGAAGACACAATAAAAGATAAACATAAGTCAACATTAATTAACATAGAATAAGAGTAAGGTCCGATGGCCAGGGTGGACAGAAAAAACAAAAAAAACTCCAAAAGCTGGAGAAAAAAATAAATGTATGTCTTAGTAACATTGTTTTTAGATCATATGGCAAAATAAGAGACACTTACAGATTATATGAATATAGGATTTACATATAAAAAAAACTTGTAAAACTATAAACGTTGATACCTATTATGAAGGGGTACTACCTACTTTCTCTTCCTGAATTTTAAAGAGTGATACATATTGTAGACCCTTCTTCTCTAACATCGGTGAAGAGGACAACAACTGATCTACTGAGAAGGATGGTGTGGTAGTAAGTAAATAAGGAAGACTATTAATGTGTCTAATATTAAGAGGAAACAGAAGAAAAAAACAAACATTTTGCTCAATAACAGATTTGTCGCACTAGGGATGTAATGACTACATACAGGAAATACAGGAAATATGAAATGCCTGATCATGAACATTTACCTGCAATTCCAACCTCACTAGTACCAGCCAAGCTGAAATCTGGAAATCTTGAAGGGTCTAGTCGATACACCTGGGAAGCTTGAGCATTTGGCTGCATTCCACAGCCTTCCTATGAAACAGAAAACGAAAGCAAAAAAGAAGAATCCCTTAGTGGCACATCAGGGCCCAAGCTCAACTGAGAAATGAGATTTCAATTCAGTGATATACTTACAAAGACTGCACCCTTCAACATGTCTGGAACAGTCATTGGAATAAATCCCTAGGTAAAGAAAGCTCTATTAGTAATAGTAGGATACAATGGTGGCTAAAGTGCTTTGTTTATGTTTTTCAGGAAAAAGGATAGTCAAACTATAACTCAGAAAAGTTTCTTCACATATCTTTTCCTATATAGTCTAGTTATGTTTCAATTTGTTAAAACATGACCATGATAAAGTCTTCACTAAACCCTAAAGTTAAAATATCATCAGCTGAGAAACCAACTCATACACTATTTTGTCATGATTTAGTGAGAAAAACATAAGGCAAGATGCAGAGGCCATTTGTGAAAAACTAGATGATTCAGCAGCTTTGTAGAAACACCTTTAGCACAAACAATGAATAGCAAATGTTTTCTGTACGAGTTCCACTCTCTTGCATCACATTAGGGGAATTCCAATCCATTTCTCCTTAAAGCACTTATTTGGGTTATTAATGTTTAAGGACATTTACATTGTGTGCACAATTATTAGGCAAGTGAGTATTTTGACCATATTATCATTTTTATTTATGTATTCCGACTCTAAGCTGTACAAACTTGAATAGTTATTGGATTTAAGCATATCAGGTGATGTGTATTTGTGCAATGAGGGGGGGTGTGGCCTAAGGAGGTCAACACTCTATATCAAGGTGTGCAGAATTATTAGGCAGCTTGTTTTCCTCTAGCAAAATGGGCCAAAAAAGATTTAACTGACACTAAAAGGTCAAAAATTATAAAAAGTCTTTCAGGGGGATTCAGCACTCTTGAAATTGCTCAGATATTGGGGCGTGATCACAGAACCATCAAACGTTTTGTTGCAAATAGTCAACAGGTCCACAAGAAATGTGTTTGGGGGGGAAAAAAAAGACAAATTAACTGCCAAAGATTTGAGAAGAATCAAACATGAAGTTACCAGGAAGCCATTATCCTCCAGTGGTGTCATATTCCAGAACTGCAACCTATATGGAGTGTCCAGAAGTACAAGGTATTCAGTGCTCAGAGATATGGCCAAGGAAAGGAAGGCTGAAACCTAACCACCACTGAACACAAGTTAAAACGTCAAGACTGGGCCAAGAAATATCTAAAGACAGATTTTTCAAAGGTGTTATGGACTGATGAGATGAGATGGACTCTTGACGGAGCAGATGGATGGGCCCATGACTGGATCAGTAACAGGCATAGAGCTCCACTTCGACTCAGACACCAGTAAGATGAAGGTGGGGTACTGGTATGGTCTGGTATTATTAAAGATGAGCTAGTTGGACCTTTTCAGGTATGAGATGGACTCAAAATCAACTCTCAAACCTACTGCCAGTTTTTAGAAGACAAAGACACATTATTCAAGCAGTGGTAAAAGAAAAAGTATGCATCTTTCTAGAAGACCATGATTTTTATGCAGGACAATGCTCCATTACATGCATCGAATTACTCCACTGCATGGCTAGCCAGTAAAGGCCTTAAAGATAAATGAAAAATGACATGCCCCCCCTTCCTCACCTGACATAAAGCCCTTCTTAAACGGCAGATTTACAGGGAAGGAAAAGAGAATACCTCTCTGAACAGTGTCTGGGAGAGACTGTGGTTGCTGCTGCACAAAAAGTTGACAACAGATCAAGAAACTGACAGACTCCATGAATGGAAGGCTTATGACTGTTATTGAAAAGAAGGATGGCTATATTGGTCACCGATTTTTTTTTTTTTTTAAACGTCAGAAATGTTTATTTGTAAATTTTGAGTTGTTTATTATTCTCACTTTAACAGATGAAAACAAACAAGTGAGATGGGAAAATTTTAGTTGCATAATAATTCTGCATACTAATAGTTGCCTAATAATTGTGCATACATATGTATTCCCCCGAGCATGTTCACACACACATTTCCTTTGTAAAACATTCAAGTTACAGGTTTATTAACATTTTGGATTGATTGATAGCACTGTATTTGTTCCATATTAAAATGAATCCTCAAAAATACAGCTTGCTTAATAATTGTGCACACAGTGTATTAACATTCAAGTCTCTTAACAGGATTAAAATCTAGACTTTCATTTGTCCATCCCAAAACTTTGCTTCTTTTCTGTTTTAGCCATTTAGTTGTTGATCTGCTGGTTATACTTAAGTTCATTGCCCTGGTGCATGATAAATAATAATAATAATGAATATAAACAATAATAATAATAATCATCCTTGGATTGTTAGCCTCCAATTTTCTTCTAGAACACTCTGGTATTCTACAACTTTAAATCACATCCACCTTGTTACATGGGTAGCATAATGGTGATTCACTGTATTTGGTTTCCATAAAATTATATGGCTGTGCATAATAACTAAACAACTTCATTTTGGCCTTATCTATCCAGAGGCACTGCTCCAAAAGCCTTGAGATTTACTCAGTTACAGATTTACAATCCTAAAATTTAGTGTCATGTTCTTTTTGAAGAAAAAGAGCTTTCTCCAGGCTTTCCTTTCATGAAAGCCAAACTTTCTCAGGCTTTATCTGATGGTAATAGTAACATAACATACTGACAAGGGCCTAGAGATCTTGAAATACTGTATAGCTTTTTGCTTCTTTATTTCTTTCAAAATCATGTGGTTAATGGATTTCCTGCTATGTTCTCTGCTATTAAGACTGACAACTGACTTGAATGCTCTATACATCTGTCTGTCTGTCTGTCTGTCTAAGAGAGAACCACTTAATGGATTTAGATTTGTTTTTTTTTCTCTATAATTTGCTTGAACATTCCAGTTGATTTTGTGACTTCTCCAGTTATGCCAAGTATCAGAGTTTTGTTACGGCACCGATTTATTTGCCTGAATCCAAGAGACAGGCTGCAGGCCAAGGGGAGGGAGAGGCCGGACCTCAGGAGAAGTGACCTGGGTGGGGCCATCCTCACTCACGCAAAAGCCTCCATTCGAGTCACTCTACCTCTCGCAACGTGTTGCAGCGTACCTTGCCTCTGCTTAGCTGGCGATACCAGTTTGTGCAGCAGACATCATCTTCTAGAGAATGTTAAAGAGTAACGTTTGACGTTTTTGAGTGAGAGATCACAGCTACGTGTGGTTTAGAGGGCAGCTGCTCATTGAGAGAGATATCATGGCCCTGTGCTCTTTCTCCCCACACGGGGAAAACGCTCCCATCAGAGCTGAACACGAGCATACTTACCTTCTGCTTGACCAGAGAGTCCTTGCCAACTTTTTACATTTTTGGCCAAGAGATTCTTCTCAATACAAATTACATTTTTTTTTTCAAATCCTGTTTCATTACTATGCGGGTGGAGCCGTGGAAGACATCCAGTATACAGTCACACACATGCTCATGGGGGAAGAGTTTACAGGCTCAAATAGTGTTATTTATCAGCCAGACTGGGGTATTGGCACTCTCAACTGATCCTCTCTTGCTCTACCTCTTCCTCCTAGCCACCATATTTATAGAACAGACTTGTTTTGTTAGTTCAGTTCAGTTCCATAAAGACGTGCTTCTTTTATTTTGCTGATTTTTCAGTATACAGGGTGGCCACATCCCCAAACCTTTTTCTTGTCTACTGCCTTTCATATATACAGTGTATATATATATATATATATATATATATATATATATATATATATATATATATATATATATATATATATATATATATATATATATATATATATATATATATATATATATATATATATATATATATATATATATATGTAAACTGCTCAAAAAATTAAAGGAACACTTTGAAAACACATCAGATCTAAATGGGGAAAAAAAATCATGCTGGATATCTATACTGATATGGACTGGGTAATGTGTTAGGAACGAAAGGATGCCACATCGTTTGATGGAAGTGAAAATTATGATCTTACATAGGGCTGAATTCAAAGACACCTCAAATATCAAAGTGAAAAAATGATGCGGCAGGCTAGTTCATTTTGCTGAAATTCTCAGTAATTTGTATGGCCCCCACATGTTTGCATGCATACCTGACAACGTCGGGGCATGCTTCTAATGAGACGACGGATGGTGTCCTGGGGGATCTCTTCCCAGATCTGGACCAGGGCATCACTGAGCTCCTGGAGAGTCTGAGGTGCAACCTGGCAGCATCGGAGGGACTGAAACAATATCCCAGAGATGTTATATTGGATTTAGGTCAGGCAAGCGTGGGGGCCAATCAGTGGTATCAATTCCTTCATCCTCCAGGAACTGCCTGCATACTCTCACCACATGAGGCCAGGCATTGTCCTGCACCAGCAGGAACCCAGGACCCACTGCACCAGCCTAGGGTCTGACAATGGGTCCAAGGATTTCATCCCGATACGTAATGGCAGTCATGGGGCTGTTGTCTAGCCTGTAAAGAAAGGTCTGTGTGTCCCTCCATGGATATGCCTCCCCAGGCCATCACTGACCCACCACCAAACCGGTCATGCTGAACGATGTTACATTCTCCATGGCTTCTCCAGACCCTTTCACGTCTGTTACATGTGCTCAGGATGAACCTGCTCTCATCTGTGAAAAGCACAAGGTGCCAGTGGTGGACCTGCCAATTCTGGTATTCTATAGCAATCGAGCTCCACGATGCCGGGCTGCGAGTATAGGGCCCGCTTGAGTACTCTGGGCCCTCAGGCCACCCTCATGAAGTCTGTTTCTGATTGTTTGGTCAGAGACATTTACACCAGTGGCCTGCTGGAGGTCATTTTGCAGGGCTCTGGCAGTGCTCATCCTGTTCCTCCTTGCCCAAAGGAGCAGATACCGGTCCTGCTGATGGGTTAAGGACTTTTTACGGCCCTGTCCAGTTCTCCTCGAATGTCCTCCATGCCCATGAGACTATGCTGGGAGACACAGCAAACCTTCTGGCAATGGCACATATTGATGTGCCATCCTGGAGAAGATGGACTAGATGTGCAACCTCTGTAGGGTCCAGGTATTGCCTCATGCTACCAGTAGTAACACTGACCGTAGCCAAATGCAAAACTAGTGAAAAACAGTCAAAAAAGATGAGGAGGGAAAAATGTCAGTGGCCTCCACCTGTTAAACCATTCCTGTTTTGGGGGTAGTCTCATTGTTGCCCCTCTAGTGCACCTGTTGTTAATTTCATTAACACCAAAGCAGCTGAAACTGAATAACAACCCCCTCTGCTACTTAACTGACCAGATCAATAGCCCAGAAGTTTCACTGACCTGATGCTATACTTTGATTAAAAAGTGATCCTTTCATTTTTTGAGCAGTATGTGTGTGTGTATATATAATATAATATAATATATATATTACAGGCAGTCCCCGGGTTATGTATGAGGGCTGTAGGTTTGTACTTAAGTTGAATTTGTATGTAAGTCGGAACAGGTACATCCTCTTTAATAAAACCCCTGTGTGCTTCCAGGTGTCCGTGTGTGTGTGTCTTCTGGTGAAGTGCGCATGTGCGGGGCCGCGCCGTGCATCGCACCATGCCCCGCCCATGTGCACGGCACCGTGGACACAAACACACTGGAAGCTGGGTACACAGTGAATGGCCTAGCTCTGGCCACGCATGATAAGCAAATAAAGCACACACACTGGAAGCTGGGCACACAGTGAATGGCCTAGCCGCGGCCATGCATGATAAGCAAATAAAGGAGATCATTGCTGGGGAGAGTGCTGATTGGGTAGTTGCGACCGCGCACATAAAATCCATTGTTGGGGAGACGCCACACATACAGTAATCGGCTGCACACCACCACAGATTAAAATACTTGCTGGGGAACTGCACAGTACTTGCTGGGGAGACGCCACAGGCACGATTATCAGCTACACGCCACGAATTACATCAGTTGCTGGGGACACTCTGCTGATTGCCCACTGTTGTGACAGGGAATGAAAGTCATATTATGAACATCAAAGCCAGTATTACCGTCAGAGAAAATTACAGGCATTTTATGGAAATACAAACCAGTATTACTGCGAGAGAAAATTAAAGGCACACAATACAGTGACGCAAATTACAGCCACATACAAGCCAGTATTACTGTAAGAGACAATACTGCGGACGTATCTACTAACAACATGCCACCCAAAAAAAAAAAAGGACACGTCAAGTAGGACAAAAGACACAGACAATCAAATCCTATATAAGCAACATCTCCTAGAAGAACGGTCAGCTCAACAAGTAAACATCAACAAAAGAAAGGCTGAAAGACAAAGAAAAATGAGCAAATAGATCGATTGAAGAAAAAGAAAATGAGCATCAGAAAAACGCAAAAAGAGAAAGACTCAGAAAAGCAAACCTTAGAAAAAGTTGGCATTTACTTGCCAGAACCAGTATTCAGCCACGGTCAGTTATATGTTGCATTATCAAGAGTTAGAAGTTTTCCAGATGTTGTTGTCAAGGTTGTAGATGGTCCTGAACAAGGCAAACTGTTGCCAAACTCAGACAGAATATTTACAAGAAATGTTGTCTATAATGAAATTTTATAGAAACATTTCATGAGGTAAAAAAATTCGAAAATTTTTCCTAAATATCTTCTTCAGATATTGTGTATTACAGATTGTTACCAAGTTTCAATATTAATTATACTTACTGTATTGTCATATACGTTTCTATTTTATTTTGATTATTATTTTACTTTAGGCTTCTTGCACAAATATTTTTGACAAAAAAAAAATTAAGTTCCTACTAATGTTTATGCACTAGTGCTCTAGCGCCCGTTATTGTAATGGGCTTAATGTCTAGTTATTTTGATAAATGCTATTGTTAACTGTAACCAAGTGCTCTGCCAATGAATGATGGAGTTTCACCTCTCTCTGACCTTTTGATTATTTATACTTTATTTTCAAAAGGTGATGGTTTTTCTTTTCTTTACTGTATCACCAGCACTTGCATCACTTTCGTGTTTCAGAGACATGAAGGGTGAAGACAAAAGGTTAAGACTACCTCTTCTGCACAGCACTGTACACGCTATCGTAGCGGGGAGGCACCAGTTGTCAACACGTCTGATATACTGACAAGAGGCAACTTCCTGCTATGTATGTAACAGTACAAGCAGGCTTGCTATTGAGAATGAATGGGGGCAGTGACAGGCGGTTCATCACCAGCCCACCACACAGTCACCTCCACTGCAGTATTCTGCCTGCAGCGGCCGCCCACCGAGAACGAACACGGTGCGGCCAAAGGCGGGTAGTGAATCGCTCCCATTCAACAGGCAGTCATCCGATGCAAACTACAATGCCACCCCCTGCCGCCCCGTTCACCCTCAATGGTCTCCGTTCAGCCACAACCGGGTCACCATTTGCAGCATTACCAGCCACCCACCGAGAACGAATGGGGCAGCCGTGTGTGGTGGGTGGGCAGTGAAACCGCTTGCTGCCGGGAGCCTCCCGAGGGAGGCTACACTGCGCGAGCAGCAAAATATTATATATATTATGTGGAAGAGAAGGTCTGTGATACGGTTTGCATATTTGCAGCTGGAGAGCCACAAGGGGAGAAAATGAATTGCGTAACAGTAAGTAGTATAATAAAAACAAGTAGTTTTTATTCCTGAGCTTTCAGCCCCTGCCAGGGGCATTCACCAGAGGATAATGCTTAGACTTACAAGAATCAAAGGCAATATATAGCAAAAATTACGTGGGGGTGGGGTATTGGTTGTAAAGTTTTATTTATTATAAACATGTTCTTCTTAAGTTTGCATATGCTGGGTTTATGTCCAAATGTCTGTTGATGGCCTTCTCGTTTGATAGCCAAGATTCAGCCAGCTCTCTGGCACTTTTAGTACTGGCCTTAAATCTTACTTGTACAATGTCCCAGTTAAATATATGTCCTGTTGATTTACTATGCATATAGATCAGTGATCGTGAGTCCTTTCTTCTGACGGCATTGTGATGTTCATGTATACGTGTTGTGATTCTTTTTGATGTTTGTCCTATGTATACCACTGGGCAAGAACTGCATGAAATGCTACAAACTGTGTTTTGGCTGTCAATTTCTTGTTTTTAGCATTAAAAGAGGGCGGTGCGCAGATTGTTCGTGGGTTTGTGTGCTATTCTGATGCCTGACTTGGCCAGGATGCATGCTGCACCTTCAGATACCTTGTGGTGATAAGAAAGCGAGTACCAGGTGGGATGGGGGTTCTGCCCCCCGCCACCCACCCCCACGTACTTTTTGCTATATATTGCCTTTGATTCTTGTAATTCTAAGCATTATCCTCTGATGAAAGCCCCTGGCAGGGGCTGAAAGCTCAGAAATATTTTCAATTGCCTTATAACCCTCTGCATATGACAAGTATTAACAACTATTTCTCGGAAAACATCAGAGATCTAGTTGCAGAAAGCCACTAATTACCTCTTTAAAAAGATGTCTTCTGCTAGCCTGCTTATTTGTTGTTGAATAAATAATACAAAAAACATATATTATTGTAGGACTTGATAAGGACAAAAAGATTCTTAGTTAAGTCCTGGCAAGTAGAACTACTGAACCGAAAGACAATGTACATTGTGCACCACTTGACTCTTTAAACTAGAGTTAAGTGCATAACTAAGAAGTATGCTTTATATGCAGAATCCTATATATTTCAGATGAGCGTTTCATTGTTGGGAGGTGTGTGAATCTTCTTTCTCTACTAAGGCTTTTGATCTCCAATGTACCTTCCAGTTCGTTTCTACTTTACTTTCCACTGTGACAAACAATAGTAATGTTAAAAATTGATATCTGTCAACACACACACACACATTCTACTATAAGAGCTCTACTTAGACAGCCTATGGGATGTGTTGGAAAGAAGAAAAAAAAAAACACAGTACAATCCATATCAATATCTATACATAGTACAGTTCTTTGTATTAAATGCAATTACTGTATTATATGCAGTTATGGAACAGCATGGATTCAAACAGCTACACATAACAAACCAGCATACTTTGGGAGGCAGTTCTATATCTAAAAGACTACACACACTGTGGAGATATAAAACATCAAACTCAATAGTCAATAAACTATAATTTGAGGGCATTCTAGTCAACATGATAACATACCTTTGTAAGAAGCTTTTGGAATACAAACTGGCTAAGTGCAAACTGCAACTGGGCCCCAGCACCTCGCAGATAGTAAGACCTGTGACCAGAAACATGAGCCAGGCGCCTAGAGATGGGGATATTGTTAAAGGTTAATAAAGAGTAATGGAGCATTTAAGTGATGGAGTAACCACACTGTGTGACAACAGTACGTCTGTTCCACCACTCTTAAAAAGGTTTTACTTGGGCAAATTGCCATGGAATTATCTGCCAGAAACAAAATGCTCATCAAAGTTTTATACTGGAAACAATTACAGCTGTACACTGCCAGGAGCTATCTAACAGGCTGGAACCATACCCAGGGATCATGTAAACAGCACAGTTAAAAGGTTGGAGCATGCAAACTTGGAGACTGCAAGACTAACTAAAATGAAGTATCTCAAAATGTGGTATAGTTTAAAAATAAAAACTGCCTGGCAACTTTTTCTCTTTTTACTTAATCCCTAACCTTTGTCTTATGATGTCCAAGTGCTCACCAATCTCCAAATGGCCTCTAATTGTGAAGTCAAAGTCTGTTAAAGAAAAAAAGACACAATTTGGCAAAATTAGTACTCTGCCACTGTGTCAGCACAAGATTTTTACAACACTTTGACACTTACAAGCATGTACTGTACGTTGTTTTAAATCAATGGTCCATTTAAAACATTTAAAAAACCTTCTTGCAAAATTAAATAAAATTACACTCTAGTTATTTATAAGCAGAATAATGTTAAGACAAACAATGTAATTACAATTCTTCTGTTTTTGGAATAATATCAGAAACTGACTTTCTAAACTGCATCTGTGTCTAGTATGGTACAGCAGTAAGTTTTAACAGTCAACATTCCACTTGGTCCTTTACCTGGCTTTTGCCCAACCAATTCCAGAACCCGTGCTTGGCTCTCATCTCCAACTGGCTGAAACAGAGACACGGCCATCACTGTACAGTTCCTTACAGCTAATTCATCTGTAGCAAACAATAACTCAAGTGAGACGATATGCTAGGTTTACAATGCTACAGTATCCAATTATGTTTCAGTTTTTTTTTTTTTTTTTGGTCTGCTTTTTGGAAGAACTGGAGTCACACAGTTAAAGTGTAAAATAGGGTTAATTACTGTTTTAAGGATCATTAAAACAGTGCTTATTAGAGCATGTGGTGTGTGCTTACCACGTCAGGATGTGTAGAGTTAGGCAATTTCAAAGCTTTTAGGTAAAACCGCTGGTCCAGTTCACTCTCTTGAGGGTATAACTCATTCAGTTGCTGGCGGACTTTCCTACCATCCATAAGCAGCTGTTGGTATTCAGGAAGCTGGAAGTAAATAAATAATAAATAAATAAAACTTAAGTGTTTTTTTTTTTATTATTAAATATGTGTGTTAATTACAAGATTGATTTTACAGTCATTAAAGGGCCAAGTAGGAACAAAGTAAATTATTTCTTGGAGCTCAATATCTTGGCATCAGCCCATCTGTGATTTTTTCCCAATTCAGCATGTACAGGTTTAAGTTCAAATATCACTTTAAGATACTCAACTATTATGGATTTTATTCCATTAATTTTAGATCATGTCCAAATCACAACTATCGTATAGACATATGTATAGATAATGTTTAAAAAATCAATCTAGCTATACAAGGGACAGCACTTCATACAAATTACATTTCTAAGGCTTATTGTGACCCACCTCTCTCATTTGTTGGTCAATAGTCCTGTCTTTCTTAATCAATTTAAAACCCCCTTTGCTCAATTTATAAGCATTAACCATTAAAAGGCAACACCATGCCTAACAGCATAATATAATGCAAGGATAAACCTATCAAGCTTTTTAGCATTACATGTAAATGAATGTGTTTTTTATGTGAAACTATGTCAAAGACTGTCTCATTACATTACTAAAAATGATGTTATGCATTTTTGTTTAGGAATAGAATTATAGTGGTGTGCTCAATAGTCTTGTGCATGGCCTTTTAACCGTCAAGCCAGTAGCCAAGAACAGCAGCTCTGGATACACCACTGTTTTAAATATACTCTGGCAGTCATTTGCCACTCTTAAAATCCATGTCAAATTCTACATTCACTAACAACTTGTGAGTATATGTCCACACTATTCTGGAGACCAGGAGCATGAGAATGGGTGATTCAGCAGTGATGTATTATGTATCTTCATTATCACACACATCATCATCATACATACCCATTTTTTCCATGAGCCTCAACGCATATATGGCAGGTAGTCAGCCAGCTTCTCAGCCTGTAACACAGCTACCTTGCCTTAAGTTCCATGCTCACATGTCAAGAGTTAAACTCTTGGCATAGCTGTTAGCAGTATATCTGGCCTTAAACTTATGTCCCTGTGGCACTGACAATTTCACTGCTAGTCTTCATCCAAATATACTCATGACTGTTAGAATATCAAGAGCTTTTACATATCCCACGACTTATTTTTCCTCACCATGATTAAACTTGGGTCTGCATTATTTTTAACCATTTTCTTATTTTGTTCTATGTCACATTTTATAAAGTCTTGCACAAATTTACAGCTGGCTGAGGACCATAGGAAAACAGGGTAATGTTCTAGAAATTGCCAAAACCAGCTGTTGTAATACATCTTTCCTCATTATTATTTATTTTTCTTATGTTTTCTGACTCTTGGAGGGCCCTTTAAGGTTTGTTTTGATTGGCGCCACTCCAAATGGCTAATTCTTATGCATGCTTCCTTACCAGTGTTTCTCAACCTTTTATGGTCCTGCGACCCAGTTTTGCCATTTTAAAATTCATTGATGACCCACTAGCAGAAATTTCAAACTGCACCCTTGGTGGCACCGGTACGATCGGGGGTCCACTTTGGTGAAAAACAAGCTCACTCAGAAATGGGAAATCATATAGCTCAGTGCTGCCGATAGCTTAGACCAGGGCTATTCAATTACAATTTCAATTGTGCCAGATTTTCACACCAAGAAATTTAGCTGGGCCAGGCATTTTCAGCAGGCGGTAAGCCAGCAGGTAATGACAAATTTTAAATTTTTACAGAAATGAATGTATTTAAAAACAAGTAATGTTTATATTCATTGCGTCCCTTTTAAAAATCTGATACAGGCACATCAAAAATGTATTAAAAAAAACAACAAAAAGCTATAACTGAACAGAATCTGAAGTAGTAGCAAAACTTTTTTCCCCACTTTTGAAATAAAAAAAACCCCATTTTGCTCACATCTCAAAGTGCATAAAATAAAAATAAAAAAATGCACAGTATTAGCAATTACATTTGTTTCCCTTTTGAAATATGAGACCCTCCCACAATTTAAAGGGGTGGTCATGACAGGCAAGGGATTTTTTTTTTTCATGGAACTTAACTATTTTATTCACACGTTTCTAATCACTGATATGACAGAGGTTAAATTTGAATTTCACAACGCCTTTCCTGTTGAATTTTTTTTCCCCCCCAGAGGCTGCACGTATGGAGTGAAAGTGGATTAGTACATTTATTTTAAAATGTCTTTGTACAGAGTTATTGGATGTCAAGCAATTAATCATTAATTATAATTATTAATATTATTTTTACTAAATCATTTTCCAGGTTTTTTTGTTGATGAGTTCCCGTTGAAGAAATTATTAGTAACAGAACATATTGTGCGCATGCCAAAACGAGTGAAGTAATAACTAACAAAGTGCAATTTTTCGATACCATTTTAACAACGTTTGCTGTCTCCTGTCAATCACTGAGCACCCTGGTAAAATGACAATAATACACTTTCAACCTTAAAATACAGACTTCATCACATCGCTGTGTATGATGAAACAGTGGGCAGACGACTGCTCGCACATGTTTACTGAAGGACAGGCTGGTATTTTGCATGGTGTATGCGTTAAATCAAAAGACAAACAGCATGCAAAGATGCACAAACACAAGGAGATCGGTGACAAATCACACCTTAGTGTGCCTGCAGAAGGGACAACTGAATTCCACGGGGCAAAGATATCTTTGTAACAGAGGACCTATCTGATGAGCAGAGGAATTTCAAATGTTTTACATGCTTACCTTTTGTTTTGATGACCGGTTGCATCATATCCAGCCTCTCGTTGAAATTCAGCTGTCCCCTCAGCAGCAGCGTGTACTTGGAAATATTTTCCCGCACGCATCTCCAACTCTGATGTCATTTTCACGCAACTCCCTCACACTCAGCGCGGGCTATAAAACAACCTTCATGCAGCTCAGGGATATGCTAGGGGAGCCCATACCGACACATATGTTAACACATATATATACTGCTCAAAAGAATTAAAGGAACACTTTTTAATCAGAGTATAGCATAAAGTCAATGAAACTTATGGGATATTAATCTGGTCAGTTAAGTAGCAGAGGGGGTTGTTAATCAGTTTCAGCTGCTGTGGTGTTAATGAAATTAACAACAGATGCACTAGAGGGGCAACAATGAGATGACCCCCAAAACACGAATGGTTTAACAGGTGGAGGCCACTGACATTTTTCCCTTCTCATCTTTTCTGACTGTTTTTTTCACTAGTTTTGCATTTGGCTACAGTCAGTGTCACTACTGGTAGCATGAGGCGATACCTGGACCCTACAGAGGTTGCACAGGTAGTCCAACTTCTCCAGGATGGCACATCAATACGTGTCATTGCCAGAAGGTTTGCTGTGTCTCCCTGCACAGTCTCAAGGGCATGGAGGAGATTCTAGGAGACAAGCAGTTACTCTAGGAGAGCTGGAGAGGGCCATAGAAGGTCCATAACCCATCAGCAGGACAAGTATCTGCTCATGGAGGGT